>NC_081409.1:708467096-708704596 GCF_030272615.1 Cryptomeria japonica | reverse complement strand
TCATCTCTCTCTCTCTCTCTCTCTCTCTCTCTCTCTCTCTCTCTCTCTCTCTCTCTCTCTCTCCCTCTCTCCCTCTCTCTCTCTCTCTCTGTCTCTGTCTCTGTCTCTGTCTCTCTCTCTCTCTCTCTCTCTCTCTCTCTTCTCTCTCTCTCTCTCTCTCTCTCTCTCTCTCTCTCTCTCTCTTCTCTCTCTCTCTCTCTCTCTCTCTCTCTCTCTCTCTCTCTCTCTCTCATCTCTCCGTCCCTCTCTCTCTGTCTCTCTGTCTCTCTCTCTTCTCTCTCTCCCTCTCCTTCTCTCCCTCTTTAAAATATGACTAATAAAATTCGATATCCGATTTAATCGGATATCGGATTTCTGCCATGTGGCAGTTTACTTCACAAATGGCAGCAAAGGGAAATTCATCGGGGACCACAAATTTTTGTACAAAAATCGGATATCGGATAAAATCCGATATCCAATTTTATCCGATATCCGATTTTTGTAATCAAATTTTCAAATTTCAAATTTCGGCTCGGGAATGCTTTGGTATTAGGCTTGGAAGTTACAAGCCTAGAAAGTCAACTAAAAAAACGTGTTTTTCAATATTCCCTAGTTTTCCAGACTTTACACTAGTGGCTGACGACTTTATTGATAGAATTTTTGTTCAATATTTTCTTGAATTGTCTCATGAAGAATTATTGGCAATACTTGCTAAAAACAAAGGAAAATTTAATTCAAGGACAAGGAGACTGAGAGTATTGGAAGGAAAAATTCAGGAAGTAGAAGATGATACTCATCGTGCTGCAAAAGTTATTCAGGGAATGAATGAGTAGTTGAAGAACTATCACAACAAACCTGATCAGACTAAAACCAAAGCTCCACCAGAAATGGATACTGAAGAAATAGTTGTACCAGATGAAGTCTACATTGCCAAGGATAAGTTTGACACTACTTCTCCACCTATCATATTCTTTGTGGATAAAATTGAAGATGTTTAAGATACTATTGATACAACTAGTACCTTTAATGAACCGGTTAAGGAAAAAGAACAGGAACCAAAGATGGTTAAGGAATAGAAAGTGGAGGAAGCACCGACTATTGAAAAAAGTGTGGGCATGCAACCACCACTAGTAAAAAGAACATAATGTTGAAAGTAAATTACCATTGGTCATTACACCAACATAGGAGGAATAGACAAATATAGGGAAAGAGAAACCAGAGAAGAAGACAGAAGAGAAAAATGATGAAGAAAAGAAAATAGAGAAGAAGAAGAAAGCAACAGTTAAGGATAATGATGATGACTCAATCAACATAAAAGGTCCTATCGATATAGACAATTTGAGTGCCTCTGAGTTAATGGAAATTGCTACTGCTATGCAATCCATAGCACAAAAGAAGAGGTTGAAAGAGAAGAAATGAGAAGAAGAGACCATTCAAACTGTTGTTGACATTTTGTCAAGTCTCCTACCAGAGACTGATACAGGTAATCTATCCACCCCTATTGCTAATCTTGGACAGCTAGTTATTGATGCCAGTGAACAACTAAAATAACTTGAAGAGTCAGCTCATGCTTTAGCAAAAAAATATTACAGGAAGAAAAGGAGAGAAAATTTGATTTCAGAAATTGACAAAGGCAAGGTTACTTTAATAGTGAACAAAGATCTTTTGAAAACCGGAATAGAAACTGGTGGTAAGATTTTGGCCATTATATCTAAAGTATAATTATTTTTTTCAGACTTAAAGAAAAAGAGAGAAGATACAAAGAAGGAACTAGAAAGGATAAGTGATGCTTACATACCTGTACAAGATTCTGCTTTAAATTTTGGTAAATTTGTTGATGCCTTAAAACAAATTTTAGAAGTTTATGATTTTGAACAGGTGAAGCAGATGAGATCCTTGAAGGAGATGAAGAATCAACTAATTCCAAAAGTTGAAATCTTACAAAGAGCATACAAGGATTCTGAAGCAATTTTGGCTACCCTAGAGATTAGCACTGTTTATGTGATGGAAGAATTTGTTGCACAGATTTTGACACATGTTGAGATCACCGACACACTATTAGAAACATGGGACAATGACCTTAAACAATTGAAATTTCATTTCAGTGACATTTTCTTGAGAATTGCATTGTAAAGACTTCAAAACTCTTATATCTCTCTCTCTATATATATATGCAATTTTTGATGACACATTTTGATATAATGTATGTAATTTACTTTTCTGTTTGGCATTGTTGTCAAAGGGGAAGTAGAATTAGTTTAAGAGTCAAAATTTTGTATGTACTGTTAAGGGGGAGTAATGAGATTATTTTTGTAATGGCATGCAATTGGTAAGGGGGAGTGTATGTCATGGAGTCAATTTTTGTTTTGCACACATAGTTCACAAAATTTACCTAAGTGTTGCCATCAATGCCAAAGGGGGAGAATGTTGGCTTGATGATGATTTTTGTATTTGAGGACTTCATGTGTTGTCATTGATGGCACATGTGTTTGATTGTAATAGTTAAGATAAATGGGTATACTATTGAGTCATTATATTGTTAATCGGTATCATATGTATGAAGATGTCTAAACCGGTATATGTAGATAAGACAATCAGTTTTGATCAGTTCCACAGTTACTGGTTTTGAGATGCAACAGAGAGAGACAAGGAGGCGCGTAGAGACAATCACCCATTATGAATTCAAGTGAATCGGTCTGTGAGTTTAAAGCAGTCAACACTCAACCGATATCGATGTTCCAACTGGTTTTCCCAGTTTGTGTGATGAGTTATCACCAATTGTGATGTGTTACCACCAACTGACACTATGGCAGTGATTTGTGTCATGTTAAGGAAGATTGTCTAGATTCACTGAACCTAGGAAATTATGTCAAGGTTCGAGAGGCGACATGAAATCTAATGTCTATAAAAAGACATTGTGATGAGTTATTTCATATAGTAGATACAAGTTATGATATGAGTTGGAGTGGATGCGATTTGTTGAAGGTATCGCAGAGTATGTCGATGATGCAGTAATGTATGCGTAGAAAAGGATCTAAACAAGCAAAAGGTGCTATTCTTAGATCATTCCCGTTGTTGTTCTCTAACAACTACAATATTAAAATCCCTTAACCGGGTAAGCTCTAACAAGCTTCATTGTATAAATCCTCTAACAAGGTGATTCATTAACTTGGATATAAATCCTCCACTGAGGTTACCTTTAACCAGGTATAGCTCCTAACAGGGCTTGAGATCTCTAATAGGATTTGCTCCTAACAGAGCATTTGTAGACCTTAACTAGTCAATTATCTATTTATATAAATAGTTAACTTGTGAGTTCCATCTCACAATGGTTTTTCCCTTTTGGGTTTTCTACGTATAAATATTTGTGTTATGGTGAATGCTTTTATAACACTTTGGATTATATGAAAATTCAATGGTAAATTGATTAAGTGCTTTTACCAATCTGCAATTAAAGTGTTATTGTTTTTGCTTTCACTGATTCACCCCCCCTCTCAGTGCTTTATAAGTATATTAAAATTCCTATATATTTTATTTGTCTATTTGTCTATTTCCCCCTCTCTCATTGTTTCCCTCTTTCTATCTATATTCATCCCACTCTCTCACCCCCTCTATATTTTGTAAGTTATGTCTATCTCTTTATCTCTACTTTCTATCTCTATCTTTACCTCTTTATCTCCATAGCCCTCCCTCTCTCTTCCTCTCTCCCCATCAATCCCTTTTTAATAGAACTCTACTTCTCTCTCTAACTCATATGCACAAACTCATTATTTCTCCCTCCCTATCTCTATCTTTGACCCCTCTCTATCTTTCTCCACTAACTCATTTGAGGTCAAAATCCGATGAAATTTTCCAACGAAAGTGAATTAATTTATTGTTTTGTCGCATACCTTTTAATTTAATGTGAGATTTTGATTTTTTTAAAAAATTGGTCCCTGACGTTCATCAAAATTTTGACAAGCAAGAAAGTTCGTCGCTAGTTTGACGATATTCCTATGAACGCTTTAAGTCAGCCTGTTTCCAATGGGTATATGGTTAGCGCCACCTTAATTTGTGGATGACCAACTAGTATATAGCTTGATGCCATTGCCGACTGTTCTAATATATTTAATTATAGACCTATTTGGTGATTCCAATTGGCACTTGAGGTTGGCATAATATTGTGATTAATCCAAACATTCCTTTACAATCACTTGACAAGAAATTTTTATGTTGTTTTAGTCTCTAATTTGAAGGCCACTATTAAATTGTCCCAAAAACAGTGACAGTTACAATTTGGAAGTTTTCTTTTGTTAAGTGCAATTGTCTCTCACTTTGTATTTATTTTAAAGAACCATGATTGTTATAAAAAATGTACTATTACTTACTATATGTAGTTATCTAATAATGGGGAACAAATGATGACTATTTAGGTTTGTCCTCACAGTAAACTTTAAAAGTCTGACTTCTTCCAAATTTTGAAGTCTTCCATTGTTTATAGCCCTTAAGGACCTTTTGAACATTGCTTCAAGTTCATGTAGACATCCATGAAAGTACCTTGAGTCCCCTTGTGATCCATGTGGAAGGTGAACAATTGTAATGAGCATAGACAAGTTTGTAAGTCTGATCCTTGACAGTAAGTTCACAAACTCGATGGGGTGTTGTTACAAAACAAAAGCATAGTGGAAAAAGTTTGCATTTCAATGTTTAATGTATTTTTTCCTAGAGTTTGATCCATGTGGCTAAAGTCTGGATCCAAATTTCATAGTCCTTGTCATGGTTTTATTATTCCCTACTCTCTTATTGATCAAGAGTATTGTTCCTTTGAAGAACATGTTGTTCCTTTGTTCAAGCCTTGTATCCATGAATTTGGCGTTGTTATGTGTTAAATACTGATGAGACATTGTGCCAAGAAGGCCTTGTGGGTGGGTTTTCTGATTGGAGCCTTGTTTCAACAATTTATCTAAATATTCAAGCTTGGTAATGAAAAATCATGTCAAATAATATTAGTGCAGAACAAAATGAAGAAACACTTGCTATATTGTGGGCTATATTGAAAATAAAGGGTGATGGGAAATGTCATTGTCCTTGCAATAATTTCAAGGGCTTAAAGATGAGAAGACTTTTAATCACAACAACTAAGAAACATTGTAGGCAACATGGTCACATTGAAGGGGGGCATGACTATCGTCCATTGGTAAGTTGTTCATTATATTTATTTATATTTATTGAATTTGTAAATGTTTATATCGTTTTAACATTTTTTGTATATATAAAAAATCACTTGATCATGATCATGGTTTATTTGTGTCGATCATTATTATAAAGGTGGGGCACCCTAGGGCACATGATATAGATTATCATGGACCGAAGAATGTGGATTTTCAAGTGGAGGAACAAGGAGTTGTTAATTGTTAGACAATTCAGATAACTGGAAGACAACTGAGAGGGAGGGGGGGGGGTGAATCAGTTGTCATAGATTATGAGAACATTCAACAATTAAAACTTTAATACCAAAACCCAAAACAATAATACCGGAATAGTAGTTAATATAAACAGTAATCACATAATAAAATCTATCCACACAAAACCAAGATTTGTATGTGGAAAACCCGGTAAAGGGAAAAACCATAGTGGGAAGCCTATCCACAGTCAGATAATACTTCTGGAGTAAGTATGTGAATTATAATGAAGGGGTTTGCACTTTCAGGAAGGCCAATAGCCTAGAACACACTGCTCATCACAAAAGGAGCCTCACTAACTACATATAAATCTAGACAACAATCCGAAGAAGTGTTGAACTGCAAAAGATAGCATCTCCTATGCCTGAGTATAGTTCCAATTAAGCGGACTAAATCCTCTTACATAAACACAATTTGATCTCCAATGATCGACCAAATCCTCTGCCTGAATGATATTACATTATTCGCACATTAAATTCCTTGACCATGACCTTTTTCATTAACCATGATGATCTACAATGAGATCTTACATCTTATTTATACAAACCCTTAACCATAAAAAATCGGGTCAGCCACCAAATACTAAACCGATTACATAATTACAAACCATGTCAGCGTTAGACCAAACAAGTAGTATCAACACATAAGACATCCTAGAAATACAACAATAGGTCCTATCCACACGTTACATCAATACTGATTCATAACCTAGATCAAGTGGGACCAAGTATAGGTCCACACACTTCAACAATAATCTCCAAATGCCAAGTCTTGAACATGATCACCAACAACATCCCGAAACTCCATCAGAAGTTGTACCATCACCACTTATGCAATTCATCAAAGATCTCCACTAAAATATCTACCGGTGAAACTCTCGCTGGAACCAGAAACCAATCTTCTAAGCAAGTAGGATAGCATCCAATCACCAGACCAAAACCAACTGACCAAATATGAGTATAAGTATCATGAACAAGTCAATTCCATTACTAGATTATACCGGAGCCTGTTAGATTATACCAGATCCAAGTTATCTAGAAACCACTTAACCTACCGGGACCAGAAGGGTGCTGATAAAGAATCCAAACATCTATTTTTGACATTAATGACAAAACATCAATGCAACACATAATCAATTCCACCAAATGGCCAACAATCTCCCCCTTTGGCATTGATGGCAACACTAGATGTGAAAAAAATCTAAGTACCAAGAAATTCCAAACAAGTCTTCCTGTGTGGAAGACAACCAACAATCACCTGGATATAGAGAATATCAATATCTCTCTCCCTTTGACTTTTACTTTTTCACATCAATATCACTCCCCCTTTGACATCAATGCCAAAAATTGGACAAAAATATCAAAGCAAAAACATAAGCCTCTGAATCTCAAAGCTGACTACTCCCCTTGAGAAATAGCATCCCACATCAGTGCCGGAATGAAAAGTATCACAGATAATGAATGTTAGAATGATGCCAAACTGCATCAATCCAGTCTCTATCGGAGGGGCAAAAACCCCCAAATTGTCTCTCGGGTACTCAATTGATTCCTTGGATAACGGTTTGGTGAAAATACCTGCAATCTACTCTTTAGTGTTCACATAAACTAGTCTAACTTCATTTGCTTCCACCTTCTCCTTCAAAAAGTTATACTTGATAGATATGTACTTTGTCTTAGAAGGAAATACTAGATTCTTTGATATATCAATAGCAGCAGAGTTATCATAATGAATAACTACATGTGCATCACAATCCACCTTTATATCCTTCAACATTTGCTTCATCCATAAAATTTTTGTATAGTTAGTAGCAACAACAACATTTTCAGCTTCAGCAGTAGATAAATAAGTACATGACTATTTCTTGTTGATCCATGAAACCAACTTCATTCCAAGAAAGAAAGCTCCACTGGAAGTACTTTTTTGGTCATCAACATCTCCAGCCCAATAAAAATCTGTATATGTAGATAAAGTAAAGTTATCATCCTTAGGGTACCATAAACCATATTCTGATGTACCTTGCAAGTATCTAAAAATCCCTTTCACCGCTATCTCATGATTTTCTCTAGGATCACTCTAAACTATTGAAACAATACAAACAACATTCATAATGTCAGACCTAATTTGAGTCAAATAGAGAAGACCTCCAATCATAGATTTGTATCTTATAGGATTTACCAGTGCAAAAATATCTTTTCTTGTCAATTTCTTACTTGTAACCATAGGTGTAATTACCGGTTTAGAATCTCCCATACCAAATTTCTTCAACAATTCCTTACCATATTTAGTTTGACAGATAAAAATACCTTTGTCAATCTAAGTTATCTGCATACCTAAGAAAAATTTCATCTCACCAATCATAGACTTCTCAAATTCTTTCTCCATATTCTTCGAAAATTCTATGCATAATTTATCTTCACCTCCAAAAATAATGTCATCAACAAATACTTCAACAATCAATATATCATCATCAGTAATTTTACAATATAAATTATTGTCAGCACTGCCCTTAGTAAAACCAGGCTTCAAAAGATATTTATCCAACCTTGCATACCAAGCTCTAGGTGCTTGTTTCAATCCATATAAAGCTTTCCTTAACCTGCAAACCATATCTGTATCATTTGATAGTGAAAAACCATCATGTTGCTCAATATAAACTTCCTCATCAAGATCCCCATTCAAAAATGCACATTTAAGATCCATCTGATAAACCTTGTAGTTTTTATAAGCAACGTAGGCAAAAAATAATCTTATAGCTTCAATCCTAGATACCAATGCAAAAGTCTCTCCACAATCAATTCCTTCCTTCTGAGAATATCCTTTACAAACCAATCTAGCCTTATTCCTTATAACTTGACCATCCTCATTCAGTTTATTCCTAAAAACCCATTTAGTTCCAATAACATTTTTATTTTTAGGCCGAGGAACCAAAGTCCATGTGTTATGTTTCTCAATTCGATCTAATTCTTCTTCCATAGCTTTTAACCATTGTTCATATTTACATGCTTCAATTACTGATACCGGTTCAACTTGTGAAATTAAACATACCTTATTAGTTTCCAGTCTTCTTCTTGTCATCACTCCATTGTTCTTATCCCCAATGATTTGATCTTTAGAATGATTCAATCTCACATACCTAGGAGTATTCTAACTCTCTGTTCCTCTTCCCTATTCTTTAGTTATTGTAGAATTCTCTGATGTTTCCAGAGTAACTGGTTCAATTCTCTGTTCCGATAAAGGTGCTACCGGTTCAGATATAATCATTTCCACTGTCGGTTCCTTCTCATAAATTTTGATTTGACTTCTGTTGAGCTCATCTACTTTGACACTAGCACTCTCCACAATTCTTTGCAATCTCTTGTTATAACATCTATATACTTTTCTTTCATTAG
Source organism: Cryptomeria japonica (assembly GCF_030272615.1). NCBI lineage: Eukaryota > Viridiplantae > Streptophyta > Pinopsida > Cupressales > Cupressaceae > Cryptomeria > Cryptomeria japonica. Next base: position 708,695,787 of record NC_081409.1, on the reverse strand, counting down.
AATAACCAAGAAATATGGCTTCATCACATCTAGGATCAAATTTCCCAATAGTATCATCTCTCCTGATATAACATTTACTACCGAAAATTCTGAAATAATTAACTATAGGTGTATTGTCAAACCATGATTCATAAGGTGTCTTATCGGTTCCTCCTTTGATATATACTCTATTGAATGTATAAACTGTTGTACTCATTGCTTCTCTCCAGTAGATATGAGGTAGATTAGCTTCCATCATCATTGTTCTAGCAACATCCAAGATAGTTCTTTTTTTCCTTTCCACAACTCCATTCTACTGAGGTGTTTGGGGAGCAAAAAATTGTCTTCTAATACCATGTTTGTCAGAAAAGTTATTAAACTCACCGGATGTGAATTCTCCACCATGATCTGATCTCAAATATTTAATCTTCAACCCTGTCTCAGTTTCCACTTTAACCTTAAAGATTTTAAACTTTTCAAATGCTTCAGATTTTTCTCTCAAAAAAGTAATCCACATCATTCTAGAATAATCATTAATGATTAGCATGAAATATCCATCACCATGAAAACTTTAACTCTAACAAGGCCACACAAATCAGTATGAATAAGATCAAGAACATCATTTTATTTATCTTGTATACTCCTAAAAGAGGTTCTGACTTGTTTACCCATTTGACATTCTTTACAAACCGGATTATAGGGCTTCATAATCTTAGGTATATCTCTAACTGCCTTGGTTGAACTGATCTTCACAATGTAATCAAAATTCACATGACACAACCCTTTATGCCATAGAAAAATCTCATCAATTTGTGTAATCAAACATTTCTTTTCACCGGAGTTCAAATGAAATATATTACCTTTTGTCTATGTACCGGTTGCAATCTCCAAGCCAGATCTATTAATGATTTTGCATTTTCCATCCTTGAACTGTAATTGAAATCCCTTATCTACCAATTGTCCTACACTCAAAATATTATGCTTCAAACCTTCAACATAATTGTGTGTGGGAAAAGTGTTGCGATGAAACATAAAATATGATTTCTAGACAAGTCCACACACCAATGGGACTCTTGGTGCAAGTTATGGAGCTATGTTGAATAGCTCAACTTCCCAAGGGATGTTCCATTGTTCTCTATCTCACAGGATTCCTCAAGTCAATGCCTTTGCTCTTAGATCACTAAGAAAAGTGACTTAGGAATGAGAACTATGAGAACGAGGGATATTGATCAACTTAATATGAATGCATTCGTAATTATGCATGATATTAAATCTAGTATGAATTAAACTAGCATGGACATGATGATAAGATAAAAGATTAGTAAAATCTATCCTAACATGATATACTAGTCTAATATGAGAGTGCTATGATAAAGAAAATGCTTCCTAAAATGCTTATTAAGATGATTTCTATTCAAATAGAGGCTAAATGCTTGATCTAAAAATGATTATAGATGTATGAAATTTAGATGCTTGGTAAAATGTCTATAAGTTTGATACTAACAACTTGGATATCAAAATGATAGAAGGAGAGCTCTATTTATAGGAAAAACAGGGCAATGGATGGCCAGGATCGGATGATCTTATCAAGGGCCAGGATTGAAAGTTATCAATTCATGTTTACAATTCTCACCAATGAAATGGTGACAATTGTCAACAAGAGACTGCTTGAGAGGAGATGTAAGAAGCATTAAATGTTTGAGAAGACATGATAGTTACCCTAGGAGGTAAGGGTTAAGGTTAGGTTAAGATTATCCATTGGATAAAGCTTTTATCCAAAGGATAAAATCTTGTGCAAGGGTTAAATGAATAACCATGGTCAAAGCAATGAATGCTAGATGAGACCCTTGGGTTAGATGAGGGTTGAGTTAGAGAGAAAGTCTCTAATCATGCAAGAAGGTTGAGTTAACCATTAATGGTTTTTAAGGCTTTGGAGGTTAACTTGTTGAAGACATAAAGCCTTTAATGTTTTTCAAATACTTTGAGGGTTTGAGAAGTGACTTCCCCTTCCTTAGGGATGTGATAATATTTAGAAGATGGATTAGGCTAAATTAGAAGAGATTAGAATAATCTAGAAGGGGTTTAGGGAGGCAAGTGGGAGATGTAGGATTTTGCAAGTGGGTGGAGAAAATAGAATTTAATTAAAATAAAATTAATTTATTTCAATTGTGGTTGCAACTTGCATTTGTGGGATTTTGCAATTTTAATTAAATGGGCTAAAAGGGGGATCTAATTAAATAAAGTGATTTATTTAATCAAAGGGGTAGAAAAGGCTTACGTGAACTTAATTAAATAAATTAAGTAATTCATTTAATCAAATAGAGGAATGTGAATAATTTAATTAAATGGAGGAATGAGGTTAAAATGAATGTTAAATACACTTAGGAAAGTGGTCATTTTATATGTCTACATTTTGCCCCTCTTTGAAGTGACGTGTGTGTACATGTTGATTCAAAGAAAATTGTTGGATATGTTACCAAAATTTGATTGATGTGATTTTGTGTGTATATATGTTGATGTCATGCCCCAGATTTCATCAATGATGTTGATGATGCCCCCTCGAGAGATGAATCAAGGATTTTAAATTTTTTGTTGGTTTGATGAGCGTTTTTGAATTAATTGCATTTTGAAATTTCTATTGTGTTGAATATAGTGTAATGATTCATCTCCCAAAAAATGATGTCCGATAAAGTTAAAAGTGAGAAAATGAGAAAAATACATGCCCCACCTACTAACCCTTTTTGACTTTTACCCTATAAAAAGGTAAAAAGTGATTTTATTTTCATCATTTGCACATTTGACCTCTTGTGATAGTGACATGTGGAGTTTTACAAAAATGCCAGTTCCTTATGCTTCTCACCGATTCGAGCGCGTTTGTCAATACCGAAGTCTCTCTGCGTATGGTCCACCTATAAGTCCTCTGAATTTTGCCACATTTTTTTATTAATTTTGTCGATTTGGTCATGTTTTTCATTTTTTGCTTCCAATTTTGTCGTTTTAGCGTGTCGGGTTCCTCGCATAATGCATACGATAAGCATTACAATGCGTAGGATAACCTAGTTAGGTTAACATCTTGGGTGGTTTCATCGGCACGTCATAGGTCTATGATAGTGCATTGGGTCATTTAGCACATAGGTCTAACAGGTGAGCGCGCGGGGAATGTAGGATAGCGCATAGGATATGCTAGTGTGTGGGGTTGGCATGTTAGTGCGATGGTAATTTTTGCTAGTGCATAGGTCAGGTTAGCATGTAGGGTAAATAGTATAGTGCATAGGCGAAGAAGGATAGTGCATGTCTAGCAACTTAGTGCATGGGAGGGCTGCTTTGGCACGTGGGGTAAAAAAAAATTGGTAGAAATGATTTTGGAGAATGCGTCGCTTGGGAAAATAAATGAGGTAGATGGCTTAGGGGTGGATAGGTGCCTACTGAGTGTTTTCAAGGTCATTCCTGTTGTCTTAGTGTCAGATTTTCCCATTTTGAATTTTGCGTCTGATATGGATTGCCAAATTGACTGTTTGTTTTTGATGAGGATCCTGATTTTCTTTTGATATGGATCTCTTATAGTGTGCCCTGCAATAGATTTTGATGTCTGAAGTCAGTTGTAGTTTGTGATTTCTAATATGATTCTTGATATGATATGTGCGATATGGATTTTGAGTTGCTTGCGTTATGGGTCTTTGATATGATTTTCGATATGGTTCTTGCATTACGAGTCTTTGATCTTGATTTCTTGATATGATGCTTGCATTATGGATTTTGATTGTTGATATGATGCTTGCGTTATCGATTTTGATTTTCGATATGGGACTTGATTTGATGCTTCATTGTTTCAAGTTGATTTCATTTCGATTGGATATATCAGATAGATGTGGGAATTGATGTTGGACATTTTGTATTTTTGTAGGCACAACTTGGCGTAGTCCAGTCGCAAGAGTGATTTCCGAGACCATGGTTATTGATTTTGTGGTTGTCACAGGCGAATAGAGATGTTATTGAGAGGTGTGGTTTATCCTCTTTATTAGGCATGCCTCGGTATATCATTAACTGGGGTTTGCTGATAGCTTTAGTAGAGAGGTGGCATAGTGATGCGAACACCTTTCATTTGGCGACAGGTGAGATGACAGTCACTCTAGAGGATTGTTATCAAATTATGTGGATTCCAGTGATTAGGGCACTATTGCCATATGAGCAGATTGAGGAGGGTGGGGCAAAGGCTCTCTGCTGAATATTTCATGATGATCAAATCAATGGATATGAGATCCCTTGGTAGGAGTTTATGGATCTTTATTATACTCCGTTACCCTTTGTACTGGCAGGTTTCATAAGTGGATTCTTGTGTCTTGACCATATGTCGAAGTGACTGGCAGTGGGCTAGTGATTAGTGTTGGAGGACATGGTTACATAGGGACGCAAGGTTGCTTGGGGGTCCTATACGTTAGCACACCTGTACAGGGAGTTGTACCATGTGGTATATCTAGGATACAATAGTTTGTTAGTGGGGGTGACATTATTACAAGTGTGGGCTTGGGAGTGCATTCCTGCAACGAGGCAACTTGCAGATAGGGATAGGCCGATTGGTCGAGCCTATGTGTATGGGTATACAGGTATAGTTGTCCACCATAAGCTGGGCAAGCTAGAGCATTGGAGGAGAGTTTTGGATGATATTGATGCGGTCATTTGGAGACCATATATGGACTATGAGGTATGGGCTGAGGACGGGATAGAGATGCCCTATATTTATATGTCTAGATACCTGATTGGGCGGACACCCTTCATTATTGAGCTATTTTTGCATAACCGTGTTCAGCGATAGTATGGTCGATATCAGGGTATGCCATAGGGAGTGTGCTTATATGCTCGCCGGACACAGGATGTGCCAGAGTTGGGTCCTATGGTAGATAGTGCAGCAGTCGTGGAGGAGTACATGCTCTTGGCGGGACATATATGGGAGGTGAGGGGGAGTTAAATAGAGAGAGGAGGAGGGAGAGGAGGTGGAAGAGGGAGAGGGAGATGGAGATGATGGAGGAGATGGGGGAGGAGTTGGGAGAGGAGGTGGTAGAGGGAGATGAGGAGATAGAGGAGGAGATGGAGGGAGGAGAGGAGATAGAGGCAAAGATGGAGAGGGGAGAGGGAGAGGAGGAGAGATTAGATTAGACAGACGACAAGGCAGTGGTGGAGGTAGAGGAGGGTTGGTTCTTGGTGGGGTTGGTAGAGTAGGCGAGGTGGTACCATTTGTGGGTCGTTTAGAGGAGTTTAGGTGGTTGACCCAGTGGAGGAGATCAGATGTGTTACCTCCATCGGGGCTTAGGACAGGGACAAGTGGAATCACCACTCAGGTACCAGTACAGATCAAGGTACCATTGCATCGACAGGATTCACAAATTTGAGTGTTGCACGTTACAGTGCAGGAGTTGCAAGCATGGGTATTAGCTCAGCAGTGTCAGATTGCGCAAATTACAACAAAGTGGGATACAGTGATAGAGTGCTTAGGTCAAGAAGAGGAGCTTGTAGAGAGATTGCAGAGAGCGACAGGTGGTGCATCAATGCGAGACACACTGAGGGAGATATGGTACATGGCCAAGGAGGATGAGTACTACAGGTAGTTATATGAGGAGCTAATCCCTAGAGAGAACAGAGCTCCTAGCTACGCAGCCAGTCGATCTGCTCGGAGTCAGACGGGGATAGCGAACAGAGGTGTTACAGGGCCTTCTCGACGTGATCCACCCGGGGGAGATCTAGGAGGTGGGACATATGATGTGAGACCGTCAGCCTTAGTAGATATGCATACCTGATAGACTTGTCTCTATTATATTTTGATTATTTTGTTGTACGCTGACAGACATGACATCCCTTGTACATTTTCACCATTTTTGAGATATATATGACACTGATTTTCCGATCCACATGTGATGCGTTTATGGATGATGATTTATGCATTGATATGATGTTTCTATGATGATAATGTGATGCTTAGATAAATGTTCTTGATTTGATATTGATTGATATGATTGATATGATTGATGATGAACATGTGATGATATAATGATAGATTGCTTTGATGAATTTTATTTGTGAGATGTATCTTGAAAATGTATGATGATGATAATGAAATGAGATGTATCTTGAAAATGAGATGTATGATAATGATAATGATGTGATATGTATCTTGAAAATGAGATGTATGATAATGATGTGTGATGTGTGATGTATCTTGAAAATGAGATGCATGATAATGATAATGATGTGTGATGTATCTTGAAAATGAGATGTATGATAATGATAATGATGTGTAACTAAATGTGAGTTTTAAAATGATATGCAACTAAATGCAAGATTTAAAATGTTATGCAGCTAAATTATGCAAGATTTAAAATGATATGCAACTAAATGCAAGATTTAAAATGATATGCAATTAAGTGATCACCCTCATTTTCTCGTTGTCATTCCTCTGTAGTCACATGTTTTTTCTCTGTTTTGGTTTGTCATCATTGAGCTTTCGCTATGTTGGAAGTTTATGCAAGCATGATGGTATAATTGAACCATAATGACCTGAGTATAACTTACATGGATTTTGATATTGCAAGATGACACAAGCATCAAGGTATAATTAAACCAAGATGACCTGATTGTTGCTTGCGTAAAACAAACAAGAGTTAACCATTTCTATACGCAAAGTGGAATGATGTCTTTAATGATATTTCAATCATGTCTCTAGACAAAATTTGCACCGTACAAGTGATCACCTCATAGACAAAAAACCAAAAAAATATCAGACTCTCCTGCTACTTTCTCTAGCTTGATGCATCGTTGAGAAATTCAGGAGATCCAATGATTCAAAAATTTGAAGTGCAAAATAGTCAAAACTTCATGCAAGATGTAAACCAATTATAATTTAGAAAATCATCCATTATGTGTGTGTTGAAGTTGTTAATTGGATCAATGTTTTGTTTTCTTGGCTAATGAGTTGTTGTTGACAGGGTTTCCTTAACATGTTGGAATGCTTGAAGTCAGAAGGATGCTACCCCTAGCTATAGATACCGATCAATGTGGATATTCATAGTGATTACCAAGCCATGGTGGGATATGATGAACTGATCTTCAGATAATCAAGGACAGTGACTACGCTAAGTATGTCCAGGATAATGTTGCGTATAAAGTGTTGGGCGATGGCCATCTAGCTTTGACTTCGGATGCAAAAGATATGAGTAATAATATGTAAAGGAGTTGTTCCCTCACAAATAGCGCCTATTGCCAGGTTTTCACCATTTTCTTTTATTGCACCTTTTTGTTGTTTTTCTGATTTATTTTTTTTGTATATTTTCACTTTTTTCGTGCATTTAGACCACTCAAGTGTAGAATTTCTTTAGATGGATGTTATTTTTTTGTTTCATCAAGCACATCTCCTTCTGAGGTTGTTAACTGGTAAGTGCTTGATCTGTAAGCTAATATGATGAAAAAAGGGACCCAACTGGTTAGGTTCAAACTTCCCCTTCTTTTCTCAATCCTGTTCATTTCTGGGATTTTCTTTAAGTACAGGATCACCGACTTGAAAAATCCTAGGGATGACTCTGTGGTTGTAGCTTCTACACATGCACTGCTGGTATGCTTTGAGATGATCATAGGCATGTTGTCATTTTTCATCCAGAAGCTCTAGTGCTTGCAATTTGTTGACATGATACTCCTTATCTGGAATGAGGCCTTTTAAAGATACTCCGTGTGATGGAATTTCTACCTCAAGAGGTAAAATTGCTTCTGATCCATACACCAATGAATATGGCGTAGCCCCTGTAGGTGTCCTGATGCTAGTCCTATATGCCCAGAGTGTTGGATTGAGTTGTACATGCCAATCCATACCTACATCATTTACTGTTTTCTTTAGGATTTTCAAGATTGTTTTATTTGATGCCTCTGCTTGACCATTCCCCTGCGGGTAGTAAGGTGTAGAGAAATGATGTTGGATTTTGAATCGCTCACATAGTTCTCGCACATCCTAATTTTTGAAGGGACATCCATTGTTTGTGATGATGGAACTTGGAATGTCATATCTGCAAATTAGATAATTGAGAATAAATGAGACAATTTGCTTTCCAATTACTGTGGTCATTGGGACTGCTTCAATCCATTTTGTAAAATACTCTGATGCGGTGATAATGAACTTGTGTCCATTTGAAGAAGAAGGATGGATTTTGCCTACTAAATCAAGTCCCCACTAACAAAAAGGCCAAGATGTTGTAAATGGTTGTAACTCCTGTGCTGGTGCATGGATAAGATTGCCATGAATTTGGCACTTAGGACATTTCTTTGCAAATTGATAAGTCTTTTTCCATTGTTAGCCAGTAATATCTCATTCTTAGAATTTTTTTAGCAAGAGTAGGACCACTTGAATGCGTGCCATAGATACCCTCGTGAAGCTCGTGTAAGACAGAGTCAGATTTATTACGATCAAGGCAACGAAGAAGAGTACCATCTAGACCTCGACGATAAAGTGTATCAACGGTTAAGGTATAACACACATTTTGCTGGATAAAGTTGTGCTTTTGGTTACGTGATAGTGTTGACATTTTGATGATGTTTAAGTTGTGATTGTCATTGATGGACACACACTTATTCATTGTATGAGTTATTCTCAACTGGTAGTTGTTCAAACTGGTATTATATGTCAATGTATGCATAGTCTTTGTTTGTAGAAGACTATCGATGTTTACAGAAGGAGCTTACCGGTCAAAGCATGACTGAGGAATTCAAGTGGTACAAGGACCCCAAGCAACAACCAATCTTTTTGAGATTGGAACACTATGTTCCAGTTTACCAGTCTTTGTTTATAAATCGGTAATCGGTATATTGCATTTTGTTAACAGGCAAACTTGTAAAGTGTGATGAGTTATCATCCACCGACACCAAGGGTTTGATAATGAAGGAAGCATCTCCTTATATAGAAGACACTATAAGAAGTGGAGGGATAAGATTGAGAGGTGTAAAAGATAAATGGTCGGCTATGATTAAAGGGTAGGTAGAGGAAATAAGAAAATAATAAGAGGGTAAGTAGTGTATGAATTAAGAGATGAATGACATGTGTCATAGGTAGAAAAGGCTAATGAATTAATTAAATAAATATTTATTTGATTAATAGAAGAAGTGGGATCAATTAAATAAATAAGATATTTATTTAATTTAGGAAAAGGGTAATTTAAATAAATAAAGGTATTTATTCAAATGAGAAATAAGGCTAGAAAAGGATAAATGAATTAATTAAATAAAGAAAGATTTATTTAATTAATAGAATAATTAGGCTTAGATAATTAAATAAATAAAAATATTTATTTAATTAGACATGACAATTTTAGGTGCCTACATTTTGCCCCTCTTTGAGACAATGCAGCTTGTTGCGTTGTTTCAAAGAAGATAATATGAACTGATACAAAGTTGCCCCAAGATGGGAATGATATGCCCCCTCGAGAGATTGAATGAACATATGTGAAAAGATCGTAGACAATCTCTCGATAAGAAAGAAAGGCTAGAATGGACTGACTAGATAAAGTGACAGAGTCACGGGATAAGGAAGACTGACATGGGAGACTAGGGCTAGGGTAGTCTATAAGATAGACTATGAGGGAAAAACATCCTCATTGTCATCCACAAATCCAAAAGATCATAGTGCAGAGAGAGAATAGAGTAGCCCCAGTCAGCAGCGATGACATCAGTTCACAGATTCGATCGCGTTCGCCGATTTCAGAGGCCAGCTGATGCAGGAGAGCCGGTAAGTATCATAAAACCTCCTTGTACTTTGTTGCAATAAATGTTGTCATTAATGCATCTTAGGTAGTGCAATAAATGCACTTTTAGGAATGTCAAGCGGGGTAAAAAAAATGCTAAGGTGCATCTGTGCTGGTGCCAGGCACGTCTATGCAGAGCAGGCATGTTTATGCAGTATGTAAGTGTGTTTATGTCTCCTAGGTTAAATCGACAATTCTATGATGAACATACGCTGTCGATTGGATAAGCTGTTGAGAGGATACACTCAAGTAGGTCCTATAGGGAAGACTAGGATAGATCAAGGCACTTTGTGATGAACAGTGAGTGCAAAAACACGTAGTACTTTGTGATGAATAGGGAGTACCACTAGGAAAAAATAGCAACACTTTGTGATGAACAGTGAGTGTCACTAGGATAAAGCACCATATTATAGATATAAGCACTAAGATAATAAGCAACATTTTGTGATGAACAGTGAATGCCACTTTAACTGACATAGTTGATTTGCTTGACTGCAGGAGTATTTGCCTATGCTGGAGTCACGGGAGAGATTCCCATCGACTCAGAGTTTACAACTGAAGCTGGCATTTGAGGATAGGGCAGTGATTGAGGTTATGGGCTTGCAACATATTTTGTATGTGCTTGAGTTTTGAATGAACATGGGGTTATTGACTACGCTGGCTAAGAGATGGCACTCAGAGACTTGTAGTTTTCATTTGTCGATGGGTGATATGACAGTCACCTTAGAGGATGTATATAGGATTTTGAGGATATCGATTGATGGGGAGTTAGTTCCTTATGATCGAGAGGGAGACATGGATGCACTGAGACGAGTGTTCAAGGATCTGAGATTGGAGATGACGACTGGACACGTGGCTTGGGATACCATGGCATAGACAGGATTAGCACTACCAGCAGTGTTGGCAGGAGTGATCAGTGGGTTCCTCTATCCAGACAGGGTGACACGAGGGTTGGCTGTAGCCATATATATTTTGACATCATTGTATCATGACACTTATGATCATATATATATATATGAGATTCATCCTTGCGGCTGCTATATGCATGTGTACCTATGTGATGAGATGTGTCATGATGTATGTTTCTATGTGATGCTTATGATATGGATACAAATATGTACATGATGAAATGTAATATTTTTTATTTTTTATGTTTTTATATGTTATGCAAATGCAAATGTGAATGTATGAAATGCAGATGGATATGACAATGCAAATAACTATCTACATGATGAAAATGTAAAATGTGCTAACATGTGTTGTGTGCAGGATGTGATGTGATTGTGATATCTATATGTATGTATGAAATGCTTAATATGTGATAATGCAGGTGCAACTACATGAAATGCAAATGTTTTTGGTGTGTCATTATACTCAGTCATGTGATAGCAGGCTACACAAACTCAAGAAGGACTATGGAAGTCAATCATTAAAGGAAGATGGAAGATAGAAGATATGAAAGTGAAAGAGTTTCTTGTGTGTTATCATCATTGAGCTTTATTATGGCAAGTAGGTTATGACAATCGAGGCATATGTTCGACCCAGAAAGTCATTATACCTCTTTGCATGGAGATAAGACAGTCACAAACAAGGAATTCCCCAGTTCACACTAGACTCACAGTGTCCTCATATCCTTGGACAAGTCATAGCATTACTAAGAGTCAATCCACAGACAGTAAAAGAAAAATAGGTGATGATACCCCATCCTTGCCTTTCTAGTCAAATACATCGTGGAGATAGAATCTCTAGTCAAAGACATCCTGGAAAAGCTAAAAGACATGTCACCAAAAGATAAAATCAAAATAAAACCAAGACTCAACACCAACATCCATTGTAGTCCTCAAGTTTAGTGTCTCTTGTCACTTGTATAAGTCTTATTTGATTGCGGTCACAATGTTTACTTTCACAAAAAGGATGGATAGCACTGAACCGTAATGTTGTATGAGTTTGTTGAAAGATTTGATTTTGTTGAAGCCCATTGTAGCTGTTGTGTCTCATCTGAAACTAACTTAATCCATGAAACTGATACTTTATTGCGGAAAAGATGGAAGTTTATTGCAGATTTACGATGCAAATGTTGCTTTATTGTGGATTGTGTGCGGTTAGACTGAAGGAAACTGGAAGAAACTATACTCTTCAGAACGTGTGATGGTCTCGGTTCCACACCCATTACTAGACGTAGGATTTGCCTTAGCCACAAATAGGAGCTGATTTATTATGGATAGAAAGGGATGAAAATGAAGGTTATTATGAATGGCTAACCAATCTTGGGTAGATCATTAACAAGCCATGATGGGAATGGGTAAGGTTTATTGTGGATGGATAGGTTGTGAGTGTGTGCAAAGTGAAAGGATGAAATGGAATCTTCAAGGAGGGAGGAGCAATGTCTCTACGCATGGCGCTGGTGACCCAATTTTCACCACGGTACTTGCCCAGGGTGCCACCGAAGTGGTTTTCACCGTTGGATAAAAATGTTTTCTCTTTACTTTTTTGATTTTTTGATTTTTTTTGTTGTCACAAGGTGCCTGTTTGCCAGGTTTTCACCAAGTAACGATTTTTTTTTTTTAATGATTTTTTTGTCTTTTTGAATGTTTTGATTTTTTTGTATTTTGAATTAGGATACTCTAAAGATCTATGTGTAAAACTTGTGAAGGTGCATGTTATTGATAGGATCCTCCAAAGATTCACCCTCTGTGGTTGAGAGCTGATATGCACCAGATCCATATGTTGATGTGATGATGTAAGGACCAAACCAGTTTGGTTCGAACTTTCCCTTCTTTTCTCTGTCTTGCTGATTTTTAGAATTTTCTTTGAAAACCAAGTCACTCACCTCAAATGTTTGAGGCTTAACCTTATGATTGTAACTGCATCGTTCTTTGATTGAATGATGTGTAGCTCGAGTGACTGTCTTCCTTGATAAAGGAATTGAGATAGAATTACTAGTGTGTGGACTATAGAGGCCTGTATGCGTGTCACCTGAAGAAGTTTGGGCCTCCCTGATAACAAATTCCTTCAAGGAAGCTCCATTAAAGGTACATGATGTATCACCAAAAGGGGATGGATGTGTGGAACAAGTGGATGAGTTATGAAGGCTTATGACTGTGAAAAGAAGTGAAAGTAGGATAGCATGATGGAGACTTAGGATCAACGAGTGTTCTTTTTTACTTAAAATTGTAGAACTTTTACCCCCAGTTATTTTGATATTAGGGAAGATCAACTCTTGTTCTTTTTGCTTCATAGGAGTTTTATCCTTGACCTTGATTTTTGCAGAGTCCAATAGATTTTGATTTTGATTTGGACTAAAGGACTTCTCTTTAGTTTTTTTTGTTCATAGCTTGATTTTTGATCCCCAATTAGTAAGGGCTTTTTTTATTCTTGTTGATCCAAGTTTGGAAGTAGATTGGAAATGGAATGAGTGGATGAAATGGTAGAGCTATGTGAGTTCTCAAGAGGGTTGGTGATATTCTCAATAGATTCTTTGTTGGAACCACTCTTAGGACTATTGATACCAAGAGCTGCTTGCACCACTAGAGGAGATTTGCATTCAGACTTAGTAGCCACAACACTAGGTGGTTCACACCCAATTCCTTAGCATTGCAAATTGTTTATAGATTGTTCCTGTCGACTGAATGTCTTAGGAGATAGTGGGAGTTGATCAACATGAAAGATATACTCACCACATCCCATGTCTTTAATCTTGAACTTTTCGTTTATCTCTGCTTGTTTTGATGTAGAAGCTTTCAATGATTCTGGATCCACATATGTTGATGAAGGAATAGCTTCTTGATTGACTGAGATTGTTATTTTTGATCTAGGTCATAGATTGTTGCAATATATGAATGGATTTGGGTCAGCTTTGATAGTCACTTCAACTCCATTGTGTGGAAACTTGATGCATCAATGATATGTAGATGGGATTGCGCTCATTTCATGAATCCATGGGCATCCCAAGAGTATGTTTCATGTGAGATCAAGGTCAAGGACTTGACAAACCACATCTTTTGTAACTAGCCCAACCCTGAGAGGTAATGTGATTATTCCTTTGGATGAATGCTCTTCATCATCATATGCTTTGATGATAATTTTGTTTGTAGAATTCACAGCTTTATCAGAATATCCCAATTGTTTAATAGTGCTCAATGTACAAATGTTTAGACCTACTCCTCCATCTATCAGGACTCGTTTTATTCGATGTTTGTGTATGAAGGCTTCAATGTGTAATGGTGCATTATGTGGCTGACTTACGGAGGCGTCATTGGCTTTTGTGAATGTAAGGGAGTGTGGAATGGAAAGGTATCCCACCATGGCTTGAAACTGGTCCACATTCAGATCAATGGGGACAACAGTGTCTCTCAAGATTTTAACAAGAATGGCTTTATGTGTGGGGGATATACGTAAGAGCTCAAGGATGGAAATAAGTGCGGGTGTCTTCCCCAACTGCTCTACAAGGTCATACTCAGGCTTGGTTGATGAGGAAGCAATGTTTTTAGCTGGAGCACCTTGCAAGGTGAATTTACCTCAGCGATTTGTAACATTACATTTAGAGGTAGGTTTGGAAGAAGATCCAATGCCTTTTAGGACAATCTTAGGTCTATGGGTAGAATTCTCAGACGTTTTGTCCTTGATGATAATGGTAGAGACATAATTGTCCATTGAAATGTGATTGATAGTTGAATCATAGTTATAGGATGCTCTGGTATAATTGGTTTGGTCATATGTGGCTTTAGCTTTTCCCTTGTCATGTTTTGGGAATGGGTCCTTAAACACTTCATGTTCTTGGTTGGATGAGTGTCCTTCGATTTCAATGTCACCTCTATCAATAAGGTCTTATATGATGTTCTTCAGTCGAAGGCAATTTTCTGTCTTATGACCCTTGCTCTTATGAAATTCACAATACTCATCATCATTCCACCAATTTGGTTTGACCTTTGGCTCATATGGAGGCAAATCTGGAATTGTTATTATCTTGTTTGCCACTAGCTTCTTGAAAATTGACTCAAGTGGTTCTCCCAATGGGGTGTACTTCCTTCATGACTTTGAAGTTGTTTGAGTATTCACTTGATTGTTTGTAGAGCTTGATCTGGAAAAAATGATTTTAGGTTGCACTGTATTGGCATCCACAACACCATCATTGACTGTGTTCTTGTTTTTATTCCAAAATCTTGGCTTGTCTTTTCCTTTAAAGTCCTCTTTGTTTTCTTTGAATATCTTTATGACTCCTTGCTCAATTAGGACCCTCTCTATTGCTAAGCCTTTTTCAATGATGTCCTTGAAGGTGGACAAACAAGCTTTCCTTAGATCATAGCCAATGTCTTTGTCAACATTCTGGGTGAACATCTCTACCATTTGTTTTTGTGGAATTTCACAAGAGCATCTGTTGGCTAGATTCCTCCATCTTTACAAAAATGATGAAAAAGATTCTCCATCCTTTTGTTTGGTGTTGCACAAAGTAGTGACTGATATGTCTATCTCTATGTTGTATGAGAAATGTTGTATAAATGCCTCTGCTAAGTCACCCCATGACTTAATTCCAGGTGGAAGTTGGGAGAACCATTCCATAGCTTGATCACCTAAGCTTTGTGGGAATAATCTCATCAAATATGTCTCTTCTGTTGCTACCTCAATGCAAGTTGTGAAAAACTGTCTTATGTGTGCCTTAGGATCCCCTTTTCCTCTATACTTATCAAACTTAGGTGTCACAAAGTGTGTAGGAAATGGAGGCATTAGAATGCTCTTGTCAAATGGATAGGGACATATGTCTCTCATTGTGTATGTTGGCTTCGGTGTATTTATGTCCTCCATTTTCTTTTGTAAGTCCCTGATTATTTGCTCCAATTGTCTTCGGTGGAGACCGACTTCTTGGACCATACCCCATGCTTGAGGCACCAATTGGAGGAGGAGCATGTTGCATATATGGATGATATTGATCATACACATGTTCATATGGAGGAGGTCTATAATGATGTTGCGTATAAGGACCACTTGGTATAGAGTCATGATGAGGAATGGAATATCTACTTTGTCCATGTATACCATACTCTATAGGCATGTCATGAGTTTGTTCTAGTGTGTTGCCCCCAAATTTGACGTGAGGTTTCCTTGTGTCCAAATTTTGAGCATGCCTTTGAATATCCAATTGCTTTGGCGGTTGATCCTTAGCATTGGTATGTGGTTGAACATATTTTTTTGCATAAGACCTCCATAATGTTCTGCAAAGGTGAGTATCATATGCTTGACCATGTGTATGTGGGACCTCTGGTTTTTGAAACAAAGATGATGGTGATTCAGGCACCATATGTGGTCCTCTATTGCCTCCACTATTAGGCCTCCTTTGATCCATGTTGGAGTGAGTTTGTTGCAAAGGTCGATTTTCTATTATTTGAGACATATCAAAATCATGAGGGATCTTGGTTCCATTTTGTGCCATCACTTGTGGAAAGTATTGTTTATCTCTCCTCATTATTTCCTCAACCAATCGATTGAAATGGGGATTAATAATGGTGTCTTCCACTTATGCTGAATGTACGGAAAAGTTGTCCATATTGTCATTGTGTGTATCATTGTTATTTGTAGTGTCCATGTTCTCAACATTTGGAATGTTTCTATAAGCATCCATGTCAGGTAATGTGTTATGATTAGTATTGAAAAAGACATCATTGTCATACTCATAGGAACTCATGTTTGTGGACTCTTGAGCCTCTTTAGCTTCTCTCCTATATTATTGGGAACTGGTTTTAACCATGAACTAGGTATTGACCAAGATGTGTGAGACTAGATGAAAATGGAAAGAGTATGGAAGGCCAAGAGTTGGATGGAATGTAAATGAATCTGAGGTTTACTTGCAATGTCCAAAGTGTAAGGCCAAGTATGTATGTAGTAGAGTAGGCATGGCTTCCAAAGAGATGATAGTTTCTCTTGATGAGGTAAGTTGACCTTGACTCTAAGTAAGACCAAATGAGACCCAAAGGTGATAGACCTTGATGAGGGACCACTTAGCAAAATGTTGTTGTATGTAGTGTGTTGACAAAGTATGATGAGGACAAGCAAGTGACCTTTTCGCTCAAGTTTAGACAAATGTGAATGTAACGTAAGGTGTAAAGCAATGATGGACTTTGTGAGACCCAAAGATAGGTTGAATGTTAGATGAAAACTTGAAGAGATAGCTTAGGAAGCTCAAGAATTCTGAAACTGATTGCTCTTGTTTGTTGGACTATAAATTTTTCCAATTTGTGAAGTTGTTGTGTTGTGACCAAATCTGAATGTTTGACTGTTTTTCATGACAAGAGGACACAATGTTGATGAAGACTCAATGTTTGCAAGTGTTTAGACTCAAAAATGGCTCAAAGAAAAGTGTGTTTTTTGATGTAAAATTTGTTTTGCATCTACTTGAAGACACAAAAGACATGATATTTTATTGTTTGGTCTTGAATGTTTGATTGTTCAAAATAAGACAAGCACAATTCTTATGGTTGGCCAGGACGATAGTTGTTGATCCCACATGGAGTTTCCCCCGAGGCTACGCTATTCAGAGCGGATACTTAGATGCTTGACCCCACTGGCTCCACCCTCGGCACTCACTTCTCGGGGCAGCCAAGCATTAGTCCCCATGAAAACTCCCCATGGTGAACTTTGTATCTCTACTAAGAACCGTATGTGTGGGCCGCTACCAGAGGTTCGACCTCCTGCCCCAACAACTAGAAGGATTTCGGCTTCTAAAACAAAAAGGTGCTAGTAAGGGCATCCACTCGTGTGGCCATACATGCGACACTTTCAGCTCTATAAATACAAAAGGCTCCTAGTCAGTAGGGATTACGCCCTACAAATGATCAAATAAATTTGATCAAACGGGTTTATGGGGAGACATAGTGTCGGTATTAACTAATTAGCACACGTTATCCATAGTTTTCACCATGAATACAATTGTTTATAGTGGTTTGAAAGAGGTGGGTTTTCCTCACTACCACTTGGGTCATTCTCTCCTCACTAATAGTCCTAATGACCACATGGGGAGACAAGCCCTCTAAAGATGAAACAAAAAGAGCTTATTGCTCAAGACATAATAGACAATGGTTCAATTTTAGTGCACCAATTGAAGTGTTTGCTAGTCTATGAGAACAAGGCACACATTAAAGATGAAAAACCCTTGCCAAGGTCCTACAACAAATATTTTTTAGTAGTTTGGATTGTTTCAAATGATCACCCCTTCCTGCAAGCACACAAGTTAGGCAAATTTTAGATCCAAAAGACTTTGTGAAATCGGGGCCTTCAACAATGCATTTTGTTGACCAATTAAAAGATTTGATTCATCATAAAAAAAAGACCACTTGTAAAATTTCAAGAGATTTCTAGAAATGTAAGAAAATCCAAAAAAATTGCTAATTTGCTCCAGAAAATATTTTTTTATGAAAAATCATAAAAATTTCATATAAAATGCAAAATTGATCTAAAAAATATGAATTTTTTACTGGAGAGTCTTGATGGTCTTCCAAACCTACATAAAAAACTTTCTGCAACAAATCCAAGCAGTTTGTGAGATATGAGTAAAATAATGCAAAACCCTAATTTTTAAAGATCCAATTTTTGAGGAATGATTTTGCATCAAATTTAAAATCACAAAGAATAGATCCTATGTATAATTCTAAGAGATTTCCAAAAATGTAAGAAAATCCCAAAAATTCGCTAATTTTCTCTCAAAATTAATTTTTTATGAAAAATCATAACAAATTCATATAAAATGAAACTTTGATCCAAAAAATCTAAAAATTTTATTGAGCACTACTGATAATTTTCTTGATCGGGAAAAAAACTTTTATGCCAAAATTCAAAGCCGTTTGTGAGATCTGATCAAAATAATGAAAAACCCTAATTGTGAAAGATCCGATTTTTAGGGAAATATTTTGCATCAAAATTAAAATCACAAAGAACAGATCATGTGTATAAATCAGAGATATTTTCAAAAATATAAGAAAATCTGAAAAATTTGCTAATTTTCTCTCAAAATTATTTTTTTATGTAAAATCATAAAAAAATCATGGAAAATGCAAATGTGCTCCAAAAATTTTGAATTTTGGATTGACAGCTGTTAATACTGTCTTCAACTTGCAAACAAAATTTGGTGCAAAAATTTTTAGCCATTTGTGAGATATGATTGAATCTCTCCAAGATCTTGATTTTGTGTCCAAAACCCTAGCCGCACAAGGTTATTCTCCAAATTATTTTACAAAACAGCAATATATGGTTAGGAAAACTTGCA
This sequence comes from Cryptomeria japonica, assembly GCF_030272615.1. Classification (NCBI taxonomy): domain Eukaryota; kingdom Viridiplantae; phylum Streptophyta; class Pinopsida; order Cupressales; family Cupressaceae; genus Cryptomeria; species Cryptomeria japonica. The sequence continues at coordinate 708,676,782 of NC_081409.1, read as the reverse complement.
AAAAACATAGATCTAACAAAAATCCATGTCCCACGGGGTGTGTCAAAATGTATATGGTGAAAGTGGATTAACAATATTGAAAGACTAAATGAATTCAACCACAAAACCCTAGCCTAACAACAACAAAGATCCACCATAACATATGAAGATTACCTAAGACAATGCAAATCAAATGAAATCATAAAGATTATACCATCACATGTCCAATAGGGTTTGAATCTCCATTTTTCCTATCTCCATTGACCTTGCTTGATATATTTGCTCTCAGATTTTATATGTGCACAAGAGCTCAACAAAGAACGTAAATGTAGTTGCAAGTAGGCTTGATCGCATATGAAAGTTCAAAAGTGTAGTTGGGGCTGAATGCATAGTGAGGGTTTGATAATGAAGGAAGCATCTCCTTATATAGAAGACACTATAAGAAGTGGAGGGATAAGATTGAGAGGTGTAAAAGATAAATGGTCGACTATGATTAAAGGGTAGGTAGAAGAAATAAGAAAATAATAAGAGGGTAAGTAGTGTATGAATTAAGAGATGAATGAAATGTGTCATAGGTAGAAAAGGCTAATGAATTAATTAAATAAATAAAGATTTATTTAATTAATAGAAAAAGTGGGATCATTTAAATAAATAAGATATTTATTTAATTTAGGAAAAGGGTAATTTAAATAAATGAAGGTATTTATTCAAATGAGAAATAAGGCTAGAAAAGGATAAATGAATGAATTAAATAAATAAAGATTTATTTAATTAATAGAAGAATTAGGCTTAGATAATTAAATAAATAAAAATATTTATTTAATTAGACATGACAATTTTAGGTGTCTACAATTACTAATCTCTTCGACAAGTTAGAAATCGTTAACCGGGTAGGCTTAGTTAAGCCTGTTGTAAATCCTCTAACAAGGCGGTTCACAGTTGTGGATCTAAATCCTTTAACAGGGTACTCTTTAACAGGACTTATCTCTTAACAGAGATCTGGATTCCTAAGGGGATCTGTTCTGGTGAAGAACATTGTAAGGCCTTAACCAGTCTAGTTGTTATTCTGTAGATAGTAGACTTGTGAGTTTTACTCACCGTGGTTTTTCTCATTTGGGTTTCCACGTCAAAATATCTTGTGTTATGGTGATTGTGCTATTGCGGGTGAATTATTTATTTTCTATTTGTCTTGTTTGTGTATTAACCGATTTGTTGTTTAAAGGAATACATTGGTCTGCAGTAAAATTACTTAAGTGTTTAGTAAGATTTTTGGGTATACTAATTCACCCCCCCTCATAGTATTCATCAATTGGTATCAGAGTCAACCTTTCTTTCAGTCTAATCACTTGAAAGGAGATATGGGGGAATATAGCAGGAGGGAGCTCACTCACCATCTGGCTGAATCTAAGAGAGCCTATGATGAACTTAAGGTCAAGTATAAAGCCTCTTTAGCCAAAAGAAGAGAACTTGTTAAGCAAAAACTGGAAATTACTAACAAAAACTTATGATGAAACAGACATGGATGCCCTAGTTGAAGAAGTGGAGAAACTGAATGAATCCAAAACTAACCTAAGGAGGGAGATGGAAGGACTGACCATTAGGATGAGTCAGGAACTAGAAAACCAAAGAAAGCTAAGGATCTAGTGAAGGACAAGGAGCACGAGATCTCTAAGTTGAAGCAAGAAATCGGTACCATTACCGCTTATCTGTAAGAGGGTAAGGAAGAGAAAAAATAAATGCAAGCAGAACTCAATGCAACCATTTCTTAGAATGAAACCCTAATGAAGACCAATGAAGCTCTTTCCAAAAAACTTGTTGAGATGAAGGAGATACTTGCAAAGTTCAACCGGAGCACTGCAAAATTGGAAAAAAAGATGGAACCAATGAAGCCATCAAAGGATACCACTGGACTTGGTTTCTCTACATATGAGGAAGGTGAAACCTTTGGAACCAAAAGTGATGCACCAAAAGAGCTACCGGTACCTTAGAACATCAGCAAGAGAAAAGGTAAGTTAAAGTTTAAACCTATATGCTTTAACTGTCATAAGGAATGATATACTACTAGTGTATGTAGGAGCAAGGCTTATAATAATTTCTCTTACATGCAAAACAATGTGTATGACCACAAGGCTAGAACTGGTAGATTTAATGGTTATTGTTATGCATGCAACAACTTTGGACATAAATCTTTTGAGTGCAAGTCAGTTATGAACAACTCTGGAGGCTATGCACCGAGATCAAAAGGAGTTGTCCAAGAACCTCCTATGAACTGGAACCCAAACCAATATAGAACCTATGACCACTGGTCAAATGGTTATGGAGAAACAACCGGTTGGAGAGCAACCTTGTGATCTATTGTGGTAGCGGTCACACTGCTGCAACATGTAGGAGAAAGAATGGAAAGGTGAACACCAGACCATGGAGGGCACCTCGTATGGTATGCTATCATTGTAACAAATTGGGACATATTTCCAGAGCATGTAGACTAAGAAAGAATCCATCGGGAGACATACTGGTCGACCCAGAAGGAAAGGTCGATGTTGAAATCGTTTAGGCTAATATGGATGAAATTTGGAAAAAGAAATATGAAGAGAAGCCACAAGATATACTAGTTTCCGCACCCAGTGTGGAGACCCCTGAACCGGCAAATTGATCTTTGAAAATCTTAAGGGGGAACATATCGGTAACAATATTTTGAACCCCCAGAGTATATCGATAAATTGCCTTTATCGGTATTGGTTACCTGTCAACCGACAGAAGAAATGAAGTGGTAAAAGGTAAAATTAGGGTTTGTGCCCTAACGGTGATACATTTATTATGGTAGGTAGAAGCATGTATAAAGGCAACATGTGTAGTCATTTTTACTTACCTATTTTTGAAGAAGCATTTGTCTAACTTGAGCAGCGCGTTAAAAGAGATCAATCTTGCATTCAAAGAAATCCAGGAAGAAATCTTGTGCAAGACCCTGCAGTCATTTCAAGTTATTCAGAGTGGTAAAGCAATATTTTAGAGAAGTGTGTTGTGCTCGACATCGACGAACCCTAGTTCAGAGTGAAAAGGTATTTTTTGTCGAAACACTCTTATCATAAGGAATTATTTAGACATGGATTCTACATCCAAAATCCCTTCTAGTTCTACCGAACCTGAGGAGTCATCCGAGTTTCTTAGGAAGAAGTTGAAATACAATGCCCTATCTCAAATTCCTGCTGGATTCATTGTCGAAGGGGATGTTTCTGGTTATATTGATTGCAGACTGGAAGACCTAGGGTCTCTAGTGTTTCACTCCAAGTTGAGTTTGTTTTGTGGAGAAGATAAGAAGATTAAACCAAAGTACAACGTGATCGAGAAGAAGAAATTCCACAATGCAGTATATTTTCTCGAGGAATTCACAAAAGATCATATAATAATTATTCTTAGTAGGGTTCATGGTGATAAGATGTATCTTGAGCGAACCCATGATATCACACCGGAGGTAATCCATGATGTGACCGGTTTCTGCAATATTGGAGAAGTCCCTCTTCTTCTCAAGATCACAAAAGTCAAAGTGACAAAGCTCATTGGTTTTGTGAGCAACCAATAGGCAATGACTCTAAACACCATAAGAGATGACTTGGTGAAGTATGTGTGCATGGTGATTGGGTATAGAGTATTCTATGCTAGCAGGATGAATTATGTTCCTACAGCTGCAGTGTATGCCACTTATCGAATGATCAAGGAAGATGCAGAGTATGACTTGTGTACCTACATGGAAAAACAACTCATGGAGAACTTGAAATCCATTAAAGAGGACAAGACACTAAGGTTCAAGTTCAAACAACTACTTGTTGGGTTGTTTTTCTACTTTCAAGGGTATTTTCTGGGAGTTGGTGATATTCAATGGTCAAGTGACCTACCGGTTACAAGACGAATCAAGGAGAGTCTGCAAGCAGTGGGATCTACTTATCCAAAGATCCTGAACAACTATTTTGATGAGTTCAGATTGAAGATGAACCAGAGAATAAGGATATCAAGTGACGTGGTTAAGAAGTATGAAGATGATATTTGTTTCATGATCAAAGTGGCTCATTGCATAAAGGAAGCGGTTGAGCCTAGAAAAGAGGAAGTTGAGCCTATGGGATATGAAGTGGTGAATGATATACTCACTGGGTATGCCTCTTCCCTACTTGCTTCACCGCTTGATCCAAAGAAGAAGAGGACCGGTACCTACTCTGAGAGGTTTAATCTTACTGTTGTACCAAAGCAGAAGAAAAGGAAAGTTGTGCCAACGTCATCGACACTGGTTACATCTGTTGCTAGTCCTAAAGTGACCAAAAGGTCACCAACCAAGAAGAAACCGAAGGCTATTCTGCCAAAGGTATTTGAGAGGAAGAAGAGAACCAAGAGCGAAGTATAGGATTCAGTAGACACTGAATCGGAAGATGAAATAAAGAAGGTGAGGCAACCAAGTAAGAAGACCAAGCTAACCGGTAATGTACCTGCAACCTCTGCACCGGTAAATATACACATTCCTTCTTACAAGCCTATGACTCATTATCAAAGGATTATAAAGAACATGAGAAAGAAAATTCTTGATGATCTAAAAGATTATTTTGATGATCTTAGTGATATTGAAAAACAGGAGGTAGAGAAAGAACTTATTAAGTATTTATGTGATAATGATCGGTCTCTAATTGATATTAAACCTGTTGTTTCTAATTCCTTGTATACCTCTTTGGATAATAAATGGCGCATTATCATTGAAAAGGAGAAAGATATTAGGGAGCAAATTTTTGCTCAATATTTTCTAGATGCCTCTAATTCTGAATTATTTGAGCTTCTTAATCGGTACAAAGGCATCTTTTTCATGCGAAAGAGAAGACTTCAATTACTTGGAGGTAAAATCTCCGAAGTAGAAAAAGACACTCATCTGTAGGCTAAAGAAGCTATCAAGATGTAGAAGGTATCTAAAGCAAATCGACAGGCTGAGCGAGAGTCATAGGGAGGTTGCTAGGTAAGTGCTAAAAAAGGCCAAATTGAGTCAAAAGGCCATAAAAGGAAACAAAAGGTATCATTTGTGTCTTCTCTTGATTTTTGCAATAACAAGTTTAGTTATACTTTATAGGTCTCTCTACAAATCTTCACCATCAACCTCCCTTGTTGGTGAAAGCTCACACCCTTACTCAAACTTTCTTCAATTGCTCACTCCACCCATCTACACATTCTCAATCCCTATTCTTTTGACATTCAACTCACTGTTTCAGAGTGCATTAGGAGTTTCCAACAAGGACATGTAGAGCAACAAGATTTACTCAAGGTTTGACAATCAAACTTAGTCTTAGACCCATAGCCTTTGGCTTACTCAACTCACCAACCAAGGGTCAAAACCTCAAAAAGGGAATAGATACTATTCAAGGTCCTATATGTCATTTGTTTCACTATTCTAGGATGATCTCACAAAGTTCCAAGAGTCCCAAAATCCTCCTTGCAATCGGGTTCTTGTAAAGTGTCTGTTATGTAGTCAAAAGGGCTACTAGCCCGTGGAGGCCTAATTGGCCAAATTTTTCTCACCCTACCCAACGATGGGCTTCTTGACCATGGGAGATGTTTTCGATAGTATGGAATAGGTCCTAGAAAATAAATTTTTATGGTTTTAGGCTCCATCAACCTAGTTTAGTGACTGTCCACAAATTTGGGCTTAAAAGTAGGGTTTAGTGAGGGTTTGGATGCTTCCACCATGGATTCCCTCTACCTAACTTGTTTCAAACTCCCATACTACTAGGAGACATCTGCCACAATAAATTAAAGCTTCCCCTACCCTTTATAGATAAGAATTATGCCAAACACTTTGCAAACAACTGAAAAAAATGAAGAGAAATGCCACTGTGACTGTTAAAATGTTGCCCTTTTACCAGTCAACTGCTGCTACACCTTTGGACCTGCATCACAAGGAGTTTTAATAGGTAATATAGCTCAATGAGGTCTGAAAACACTTATGAAACCTCCTATTACATAGCCTTCACAATTACAAGGCTTGGATTATGCTTTTGAAGCATTCCTTGAGCATTTTGGCAACACAATTCACAAAAACAGTGAACTCACTGTTTTGCTCACAAAATGAGAATGTTTGATAAGAATAAGATACTCTAACAAACCAAGATGATGGTCAACACCCTTGGCCATATGTCCATATCTCTGCCTCATACATTTGTTCACTCCAAATTTCTTTTGGGTGCAAATTTTGAGTTTTTGATCATGCTACTAGTCGAGTAATCAATACTTTCCTAGTATTCACTCAAATCCTTCTTCCAAACACAATTTTGGCACAAAAAGAAGCATATGTACACTATATACATGAGTACCAACTTGAATAAATCCATTTTGTGCGATCCCAGACCTGGATTATTCAAGTGGTGGCATTTTGGAACCTCAAACCCTTGATAGGGCGGTGAGCACACAAAATGGAAGATATTTTTATTTCTCCAACTTGAAAAAATAAAACTAGTGGAATAATCAATTGAATAGAATTAGGAAACCAATATTCACACTTTCCAAAAGGTACAGTACTGACAAGAGTGCTACAGTACGGACTGTTACTCCAAAGAAGCAAAAAATAGTGATAAAAGCCAAAATTTCATGATTTTTATTAGGAATCTCTTGCTCATACAATCACCAACCTTTATCAAGGAAAATGGAGGCCTTTTTATAGTGTTTCCAATTATTTACCAATCTTTGTATGGACATGAGGCTTCCACAACTGTATTTTACTAGAAAAACTCAAAAATGACAACTTTGACAACTTTTGCAAGCCCAAATGACAACTTTTCTTGCTCCAAAAGACATTTTTAATAATATAACCTTATCAACTTGTGTAAACAACTAATAAATTCTTAAAACCACTTATAAAACATGTTTCAATTCTTTGGAAAGCAATTGGAGACCTTTTAGGCATTTTTGCACATTTTTGCCAAAATTTGTCAACTCAAAGCCTGAAAGGCAAAACTTGACCTCTTGAGCCCAAAATGAGATCAAAACCACTAGAAAAGACACACAACAACCTAAAAATACATTTTCAACCTAACATAAGACCTTACAAACATGAAAGCATTAAATACTCAAAAAGGAGAGTTTTACTCAACTAGGTTCTCTTGCACCATACTCTCCCAAAAACAAAGAAGTCATGTGACTCCTTGAGGCAGAAAAGAAGAAAGGATTCCAAAATTCTAAAATTAACTTTTAGGTATCCATGTGGCCTCTGAGATAGGCTTATCCTTCCATTTGATGAGATGCTCCATGTAGGTGTGATTCCTTGTCTTTTTGAGAATCCTGGAGTCTAGAACCTGTTCTGCTTGGGGAAAAGAAAGAGAAGGGAGAGATAGATCAGAAAGGGATTGTGAAACATTTGAAACTCTTTGAATCTCCTCAGGTGGCTACCCTTTGAAATAAATCAAATATGCAACATTAAAAATGGGAGACAAAGAAACATCAGTAGGCAAATCAACTTTGTAAGCATTAGACCCATACTTAGCCAAGATTTTGCAAGGGCCTATTCTCCTCATCTGAAGTTTGCTTGGAAATCCCTTTTGTATCCTTTCTTTGTTCAAATGAACCATCACATAATCACCTATGGAAAACTGAACATCTCTCTTTGTAGCATCCACTCTTGCCTTGACCTTTTGGGAGGTATCTTGGAGAGCTTTTCTCACTTGCTCATGAACCTCCTTCATGGATTGAGCCATGTCATCTGTTGTTCCACTCTTAGGCTGCAAGTTAGTGATATCCCTCAACTCCATTATACCCCTTCGATGCATACCATAAACAACTTCAACAGGGCTTTTACCTATAGACCGGTTGACACTATCATTGTAGGCATATTCTGCTTGATGAATGAGCTGATCCCAACTTTGCCCATATTCCTTTGCCAAGCACCTAAGCATGTTTCCAAGTGACCTATTCACAACTTCAGTTTGGCCATCAGTTTGTGGATGATAAGCTGAACCAAAAGAGAGATTAGTACCCAATCTCTTCCACAATGTTTTCCAGAAATTACCAAGAAACTTAACATCCCTAACTGAAACAATGCTAGTAGGCAAACCATGTATTCTAACAACTTCTTTCAAAAATAAGTAAGCAATATGACTTGCATCATGTGTTGTCTTACAAGGAATAAAATGAGCCATTTTGCTAAATCTGTCAACTACTACAAAGATGCTATCAAATCTTGCTTGAGTTCTAGGTAATCCTACCACAAAATCCTTACTAATGCAATCCCAAGGCCTATGTGGAATGGGAAGAGGCTGATATAAACCAACATTAGAGGAATTACCTTTTTCTTTCTGACACACCAAACACTAGTCAACATACCTTCTGATGTCTCTCTGCATCTTAGGCCAATAACAGAACCTTTGAAACAACTATAAGGTCTTGTTGAGACCAAAATGCCCACTTAAGCACCCATTGTGCTTCTCTTGAATGAGGTTCTCTCTCATAAAACCTTTTGGAACACACAACTGTCCACCCCTGAATAAAAAACTATCTTGCAAAGTGAAATCAACATATGCACCATGGAAATTATTCTCAAAATCTTAACAAACTTTATAAGCTTCAGCAAAATCATCATCAGTAGGATACATATCTTTAAAACTATCAATACCAATGCTTTGTACTTGAATCTCATGAATAGTTAACAACCTTCTACTCAAAGCATTTGCTACTTTATTCAACCGACCCTTATTATGCTTAAGAGTAAAAGTGTAAGCTTTCAAGTATTCTACCCATTTAACATGCCTATGATTCAATTTATCCTGTGAGTTCAAGAAACTTAGTGCCTGATTATCTGTGTATACAAAAAACTCTTTAGGAAGAAGATAGTGTCTCCATTTCCTAAGTGCCTATACTAATGCATAGAGTTATAAATCATATGAAGAGTACTTTTTCTTGGCATCATTCAACTTCTCACTAAAGAATGCAACTAGTCTATTTTCCTGACTTAAAACAATTCCTACAACAATATTACTAGCATCACATTCAATAGTAAAAAGCTCATCAAAACTAGGTAAAATGAGCACTAGTTGAGTAGCTACTTTAGTTTTCAATAATTCAAACCCCTTATTGGCTGCATCCGTCCACTGAAATTTTACCTTTACACCCCCTTTGATGGTGTCTAACATTGGAGCACAAACCTCATTGAATCCCCTGCTGAACTTTCTGTAAAATTGTGCCAAACCATGGAAGCTTCTAACATCACTGGCTATTTTAGGAGTTGGCCAACTGGTTATTGCTGCAAATTTATATTGATCCATTTTCAGATTGCCTCCTGATACAACAAAACCAAGATAGACCAATTCTTGCTTCAATAAATCACAGTTTTCAAGATTAATGGTTAGTTGTTCATCAGATAACTTTCTCAAAACATTAGCGAAATGCCTCAAATGCTCTTCCTTAGTTTTATTGAAGATAAGAATATCATCTAAATACACAACAACAAACTTGCTAATGAAATCATGTAAAAATTCATTCATGAGTCTCATGAATGTGCTAGGAGCAGTAGAGAGTCCAAATGGCATGACAAGCCACTCATAAAGACCCTCATTTGTTTTGAAAGTTGTCTTCCATTCATCCCCCTCTTTGATTCTTATCTGATGGTAACCACTCTTCAAGTCAATTTTACTGAAATACTGTGCACCCCCCAAACAATCCATCAAATCCTCTATCCTGGGTATGGGAAATTTGTATCTGATGGTGATCTTGTTTATGGCTTTGGAATCTATGCAAAGTCTCCATGTTCCACCCTTCTTAGGTGCCAACACTGTAGGTACTGCACAAGGACTAATGCTCTTCCTAATCAGCCCTTGCTCTAAGAGTTCTTGTATTTGTCTTGCTACCTCTTTATTTTGTTCAGGAGTCATCTTATAGGCTGCCTTATTGGGTAAAGAGACTCTAGGTATGAAATCAATCTGATGGCTAATGGCTCTAGGAGGTGGTAAGGCTGCAGGTGTACCATCACTGATTATTGCTATGAAGCTATCTAGGATTTTATATGGTATCTCTACTTTCTTTTCTACCTTTTCTTCCTTGAGTTTCACTATGAGTGCAAATCCCACTCCTTCATCTTCTTCTAGTGTTTTGATGAATTCTTTCTCATTTACTAACAAGATGTTAGGTATCTTGTTGCTGCTCTCTCCTTCTTCAATGAGGGATTGAATCTGATAGGTTACTCCATCTTTTTGAAATGAGTAGGAGTTTCTTTCCCCATCATGTTGTGCTTTTCTGTCAAACTGTCATGGTCTACCCAATAGTAGGTGGCAAGCATCCATAGGAAGGATGTCACATAGGATCTTATCTATATATCCACCTATGTAGAAATATACCCAGGTTTTCTCATTTACTAACACATGTTGTCCCTTATTCAACCATGTGACCTTGTATAGCTCCTTGTGTTGTATCCTAGGTATTTTCAATTTACTTATTGCTACCTCTGATATGATGTTATCTATGGATCCTGAATCAATGATGACCTTACACACCTTTCCCATGATTTTACACTTAATTCTAAACAATGCTCTTCTTTGTGAGACCTCTTTACTGTGTGGCTTCTTCATTAACACTCTCTTGATCATTAAACTCTCACCATCTTCTGAAGCTAGGTGGTTCAATGCTGAAGTTTTGGTATTACCTCCATCTTCCTGAACATAGTTTACCCTCTTTTCACCACCATAGGATGAACTAGACTTCTCTGGGCATCTATAGGTAGGGTGGCCCAACTTTTGGCATTTATAGCACTTCATGGTTGAGAAGTAGGACCCTCTCCCTGGTCCATTAGATCTACCCCTACTCGGGTTGCTTGATCCCCTACCCCTATAGTTGGGTTTGCTATGAGAATCCCCACTTTTCTCTATAAGTTTAGACTCTCCTTGGGATCATTTATCTATGCTCCTTCCCCCAAAACTGCCTCTATGGCCTCTACCATCTCTTCCCCTACGTCTTCCTCTGTTGTTTTGTTCTTGCTTTCTCCTACCTTTCTCTTCCACCTTAAGTGTTAGTTGATAGCACTTGTGTACTATTTGTGGGCATAACAAGCTCATCTCTTCCTGGATGTTCCACCTCAACCCATTCAAGTACCTTGCCACTTTTATGCTCTCATCCTCTACTACTCTGGATCTCATGCATAGTTTTTGAAACTCCTTAGTGTAACTACTAACATCTAGGTCTTTTTGTCTCAAGTTTTGTCTTTTCTTGTGAAGTTGTATTTCATACTCTTCAGGAAGGTAGGTTTCTTTTATTTTGGCTACCATTTCTTTCTAGGTGGCTATTGGTTTCTTACCTTCTTTCACCCTTTCCTCTTGGATGAACTTCCACCAAGTTAAAGTTGCCCCTCTCAACCTTGATTTTGCTACCTTAACCTTTTGTGCTTCAGTTATTCCATCACATTCAAAATGGTTTTCTAGAACTTCAATCCATTCTATAAGAGCATCTGGATCCATCTTTCCATTGAAAAAGGCCACTCCTTCTAAGGTTTTACCACTCATATCTCTCAAGGCTTTCAAGAATGGTTCTTTCTCAATAACAGGGTCAGGTATGGGAACCTCATCTTCTATGGCTACCATTTTACCCTTATCTCCAACCTTATCATGGACCTCTTCAGTTTTGACTTCTACTTCAGCTAGTTTCATTGCTAGTTGATCCAATCTTTCTCTGAGTGCCCTATTTTCCTCTTCTTGGTCTTCAAACTTCTTGGATAACTCAGCATTAGTCACCATATTTTCCTAATGATCCTTTTCTCCTGAATCTTTTGTTGGCTCTGATACCACTATGATAGGGAGGTTGCTAGGTAAGTGCTCAAAAAGGCCAAATTTAGTCAAAAGGCCATAAAAGGAAACAAAAGGTATCATTTGTGTCTGCTCCTGATGTTTGCAATAACAAGTTTAGTTATACTTGATAGGTCTCTCTACAAGTCTTCACCATCAACCTCCCTTCTTGGTGAAAGCTCACACCTTTACTCAAACTTTCTTCAATTGCTCACTCCACCCATCTAAACATTCTCAATCCCTGTTCTTTTGGCATTCAACTCATTATTTCAGATTGCATTAGGAGTCTCCAACAAGGACATGTAGAGAAACAAGATTTACTCAAGGTTTGACAATCAAACTTAGTCTTAGGCCCATAGCCTTTGGCTTACTCAACTCACCAACCAAGGGTCAAAACCTCAAAAAGGGAATAGACACTATCCAAGGTCCTATATGTCATTTGTTTCACTATTATAGGATTATCTCACAAAGTTCCAAGAGTCCCAAAATCCTCCTTGCAATCAGGTTCTTGTAAAGTGTGTGTTATGCAGTCAAAAGGGCTACTAGCCCATGGAGGCCTAATTGGCCAAATTTTGCTCACCTTGCCCAACGATGGGCTTCTTGACCATGGGAGATATTTTGGGTAGTATGTAATAGGTCATAGAAAATATATTTTTATGGTTTTAGGCTCCATCAACCTAGTTTAGTGACTGTCCACAAATTTGGGCTTAAAAATAGGGTTTAGTGAGGGTTGGATGCTTCCACCATGGATTCCTTCTTCCTAACTTGTTTCAAACTCCCATACTGCTAGGAGACATCTACCACAAAAAATTCAAGCTTCCCATGCCTTTTATAGATAAGCATTACGCCAAACACTTGGCAAACAACTGAGAAAAATGAAGAGAAATGCCACTGTGACCGTTAAAATGCTGCCCTTTTACCAGTCAATTGTTGCTATACCTTTGGACCTGCATCACAAGGAGTTTGAATAGGGAATATATCTCAATGAGGTCTGAAAACACTTATGAAACCTCCTATTACATAGCCTTCACAGTTACAAGGCTTGGATTATTCTTTTGAAGCATTCCTTGAGCATTTTGGCAACACAATTCACAAAAATAGTGAACTCACTGTTTTGCTTACAAAATGAGAATGTTTGATAAGAATAAGATACTCTAACAAGCCAAGATTGTGCTCAAAACCCTTTTCCATATGTCCATACCTCTTCCTCATACATTTGTTCACTCCAAATTTCTTTTGGGTGCAAATTTTGAGTTTTTGATCATGCTACTAGCCGAGTAATCAATACTTTCCTAGTATTCACTCAAATCCTTCTTCCAAACACAATTTTGGTACAAAAAGAAGAATATTTACACTATATACATGAGTACCAACTTGAATAAATCCATTTTGTGGGATCCCAGACCTAGATTAGTCAAGTGGTGGCATTTTGGAACCTCAAACCTTTGACAGGGCAGTGAGCACACAGAACGGAGGATATTTTTATTTCTCCAAGTTGAAAAAAGAAAAATAATGGAATAATCAATTGAATAGAATTAGGAAACCAATATGCACACTTTGAAAAAGTTGCAGTACGGACAAGAGTGCTACAGTACAGACTGTTACTCCAAAGAAGTAAAAAACAGTGATAAAAGCCAAAATTTCATGATTTTTATTAGGAATCTCTTGTTCATACAATCACCAACCTTTCTTAAGGAAAATGGAGGAATTTTTTATAATTTTTCCAATTATTTACCAAGCCCTATATGGACATGAGGCTTCCACAACTGTATTTTACTAGAAAAACCCAAAAATGACAACTTTGACAACTTTTGCAAGCCCAAATGACAACTTTTCTTGCTCCAAAAGAAAATTTTGACAATCTAACCTTATCAAATTGTCTAAACAAATAAGAAATGATTAAAACCACTTATTAAACATTTTTCAATGCTTTGGAAAGCATTTGGAGACCTTTTAGGTATTTTTACACATTTTTGCCAAAAATTGTCAACTCAAAGCCTGAAAGGCAAAACTTGACCTCTTGAGCCCAAAATGAGATCAAAACCACTAGACAAGACACACAACAACCTAAAAAAACATTTTAAACCTAACACAAGACCTTACAAACATGAAAGCATTAAATAATCAAAAAGGAGAGTTTTACTCAACTAGGTGCTCCTGCACTAGAGAGCCAGACCTATCCCAATCAAAACCGAATGAAGCCTTCAATGACTAGGGAGAAAGAGTAACTGAGAAAAATGGCCCTATTGATGTGGATGTATTAGATACTAAAGGTACTAAACCAGAGAAAGAAGAGAAAGAGAAAGTGGAGAAGGAGAAAATGGAAAAAGAGAAAGTGGAGAAAGAGAAAATAGAAAAGGAGAAAGCGGAAAAAGAGAAAGAGGAGAAGAAGAAAATGGAAAAAGAGAAAGTGGAGAAAGAGAGAGTGGAGAAGGAGAAAGTGGAGAAAGAGAAATCGAAAAAGGAGAAAGTGAAAAAGGATAAAGCAGAGAAGGAGAAAATAGAGAAGGAGCAGGCAGAGAAAGAGAAAATGGAGAAGGAGAAGGTAGAGAAGGAGAAATTGGAGAAGGAGAAAGAGGAAAAAGAGAAGGCCGACAAGGAGGCTAAGGAGAAAGAAGAGCAGGAGAAGAAGAGACAAGAGGAACTCAAAGAAAAGGAAGGTGGAAAACATTCTGAGACTCCCAAGGCAACCGAAGATCAAGTTCAAGCCAAACAGGTTGATTCCACCGGTCACAATGAATTGACTCTTGCATGTCTCACCAAATCAATAGATGAAAATAAGATTTTGAGAAGTATTCAACTTGCTCAAGAAAGATTGGAGGAATTAAAAAGGAAGAAATAAAAAGATGTTATTCAACTTTTTGTTGATACTTTTTCAACCTTAGTTCCCGATACTGATCTTTCTAGTACCGATTCCTCATTGGCCCAGTTGAATCTTCTATGCACAATAGTGGGTGATCAAGTACAATCATTGGAAGAAGCTGCCCAGGCTATCATAGAGAAAAAGCATGCAAAGGAACTAAAAATTGCATTGGTAAAGCAATTTAATGAAGACAGAGACAAGCTAATTCATCACAGAGATGATATCAGTCTAGCCATGGCTGAAGGTAATAAACTTTTGGGCAAAATATGCTAACCCAATCTATTGTATGATGATGCTCTGAAGAAGAAGGGTCAACTCCAATCGGAGTTAAAGCAATTTATATACAACTTCAAAGTACCCTGTGATTCCTTCATAGTGTATGGGCAGAATGTACAGACCCACAGGCAACAGATTGACATTATTGATTTAGAGATCTGCAAGCGGTCTCAAGATCTGCAAAAACTTCAGTTGTTGTTGTTACCTAAGTTACAGGTTCTTCAAAAGTGCTTTCTGAACATGGACGCCATTATTGTCACTCAATAATTGAGTATTATTGATGCCATGGAGGAATTAACATTCGAGATGAAGATTCAGAGTGAAATTGTTGCCTCACTCCTAGATACCTGGTCTACAGACATGAAGGACTTTTTGAAAAACTTTAAATTCATTTTTGAAAAGTTTTACTCATTATTGTCATAGACATATACTCTGTTTTTATGTTATGCAATATGATTTTGGCATGTTTTTATTACTTTGTCATGGGGGAGTAATTTTGGTTTGAAAATTTTATGGGGAGTGGTATTGAAGTAGTACATGGTTGTAATTTTGGCAAAGGGAGTAGTATATATGCTTAGGGGGAGTAATTTGATTATGACATCATTTTTGATTTGTAAGCACTTAGATGTCAAAAATTTCTTAAGTGTTGGCATCAATGCCAAAGGGGGAGATTGTTGTAATTTTGATGATGTTTAAGTTGTGATTGTCATTGATGGACGCACACTTATTTGTTGTATGAGTTATTTTCAACAAGTAGTTGTTCAAATTGGTATTGTATGTCAATGTATGCATAGTCTTTGTTTGTAGAAGACTATCGATGTTTGCAAAAGGAGCTTACCGGTCAAAGCATGACTGAGGAATTCAAGCGGTACAAGGACCCCAAGCGGCAGCCAATCTTTTTGAGATCAGAACACTATGTTCCAATTTACCTGTATTTGTTTGTAAACCGGTAATCGGTATACTGTGTTTTGTTAACCGACAAACTTGTAAAGTGTGATGAGCTATCATCCACTGACATCAAGGTGGTGATTCTGTGTCGTGTTACAAATTATGTCAAGATGCACTGTACCTAGGAAATTGTAGTCTAATCTCATTGGACTGACATGAAATTCGATTCCTATTTGAGGACATCATGTCTAGGGTTTTTGAGGCATGTGTGCGAGGTGTTGGAGAGAATATTAGGTCTGTGTGAAAAAGGTATCTTGCGACAAAGATTGAACAGAAGACTAAAGTAATGCAACAATGCATTAATAGAGAGAAATAAAGAATCTAACTAAGCATTCTGTGTTATTTTCTAGATCACTTACTTGTTGATTACTAATCTCTTTGACAAGTTAGAAACCATTAACCGAGTAGGCTTAGTTAAGCCTGTTGTAAATCCTCTAACAAGGTGGTTCATAGTTGTGGATCTAAAATCCTTTAACGGGGTAGTCTTTAAAAGGACTTATCTCCTACCAGAGATCTGGATTCCTAACAGGATCTATTCAGGTGAAGAACATTGTAAGGCCTTAACTGGTCCGATTGCTATTCTGCAGATAGTGGACTTGTGAGTTTTACTCATCGTGGTTTTTCCCATTTGGGTTTCCACATCAACATATCGTGTTATGGTCATTGTTCTATTGTGGGTGAATGCTTTATTTTCTACTTGGCTTGTTTGTGTATTAATCGGTTTGTTGTTTAAGGGACTACACCGGTCTGCAATAAAATTGCTTAAGTGTTTAATAATATTTTTGGGTATACTAATTCACCCCCCCTCTTAGTATTCATCAGATAGGTCAATGTGTAGGGTATTGGTTTTAAGATATTCATAGATTGCCTCGTATAAAGGAGAGTCTAAACAGGTTAAGGCATAGATGATGCAGGAAGCAGAGTTGTCATAGGCTGGGGAAAACAATTGCTCTACCAGGAACTCATAACGACTACGTTGCTTTGGAATTTGTAGCAGTAAAGAGATAGTAGACATTGCATCGACCGCTCTATTGTCCAACCTTGGTATTTGCTTGAAGGTGATGTGTACAAAATATTGTTTGAAATCATCTACCATTCTTTTGTACGACAATAGCTTGTCATCCTTTGTTTGATATTCATTATTGATCTAATTTATAACCAGTCAGGCATCTCCATAGAATTTCAATTCCGTGATTCTCCATTCCACGGCCATTTTGATTTCTGTGACCAAGGATTCATACTCAGTGATGTTATTGGTGCATGAAAACATGAGTCTATATGATCTTGGAATGGTGTGTCCTTCAGGGGTGACGAGCAAGATGCCGACACCTGATCCATGTTGGGTGTAGGAATTGTCAAAGTACAGTCCATTGTTTGATTGTAACAATAAGGACATCCCTGTTTGGAAATTCTACCTTCATTGGTTTCTTATATGGTAGTGGGGCTTCAGCTAATTGATCTGCAATTACTTGTCCCTTGATAGCCCGATGCTCTGTGTATTGGATATCAAAATCACTGAGAATCATGACCCATTTACCCAGTTGATCTGTAAGAGCTGCTTTGTTGAGTAAATACTTGAGAGGCTCAATTTTTGCTACTAGCTTGATTGTGTGAGCTAGCATGTAATGTCAAAACTTTTGAGAAGCGAATACCACAGCTAAACAAGTCTTCTCAATGAATGTGTAATTTAGCTCATATACATTTAATGTTCTATTGATGTAATATATATCTCATTCCTTGCCTTCTTGATATTCTTGTGCTAACAGTGCCCTCAATGATATGTCCATTTTTTATATGTAGAGAATGAGTGGCTTTCCTGCTAGTGGTGGTACCAGAACTGGTGGATTCATTAGATATTGCTTGATTTGATAGAATGATTCCATAGACTTGGCTTCCCATCTGAATTGTATGTTCTTATGTAGCAGATGATTGAATGGTAGACTTTTATCTACTAGTTGGGCTATGAATCGTTGAATTGACTACAGTCATCCCTGTAGAGATTTGAGTTGACTAATGTTCCTGGGAGATGGCATCTCCATGATGGCATGTACCTTCGCTGGATCTTCTTCAATGCCCTTTGCTGACACAATGTAACCTAATAATTTTCCTGATGTCACCTCGAAGACACACTTCTTAGGGTTTATCTTGACTTGGAATTTTTCCAATCTTTGAAATATTTTGTCTAATATGCCCAGATGTTCTACCTGGGTGAATGACTTAGCGAGTAAATCATCCACATAGTCCTCCATGAAGATATGCATCATATCATGAAAGATTGTTGTCATTGCTCTTTGATAAGTTGCCTCGACATTCTTTAAGCCAAAAGGCATGACATTCCAACAATACGTTCCCCAAGGACAGGTGAATGTTGTTTTATCTTGATCCTCTAGGGCCATCTTGATTTGATTATAGCCAAAGAAACCATCCATTTATGACAGGATTGCATGGCCCACTGTGAGGTCCACAATTATGTTGATGTTGGGCAAAGGAAAGTCATCCTTTGGACAGGCTTTGTTGACATCTCTAAAAACTATGCATATTCTGATGCTTCTGTTTGGTTTTCAAACTGGTACAGTATTTTAAATCCATTCAGCATAGTCTATAGGTCAAATAAATCTGGCGTCTAACAGTTTCTTTAATTCAGCTTTGACCATTAATGCGACATGCAGATTCATCTTTCTTAATTTCTATTTGATTGGCTTAGATCGTGGAGCAATAGATAAATGATGCATGATTAAGTTTGGATCTATTTCGGGCATATCAGCATAGGACCAAGCAAAATTGATTTGTTTTTCTGTGAAGAATCTGATAAACTCTGGTTTTTCCTCTTCTGTCAATGATTTTGCTAGGTGTATGTTTTTAGCTGTTGCTTCTATACCAAAGTTGATTGATTGAGTGGGCTCAATCAATATGGGTGATTGCTCCTGATAGTGTTCAGGAAGAGTGTCAAGTCTCCCATCCTTAGGTGCCTTAAAAAGGTTTTCACCCTCAGATGCGTCCTTTATTTCAACTTTTTTGTGATCTAGTGCTGCCATTGACTGGTTTTTAGCATTAGATCCTTTGTTTCTTTCATTTTTGTGACTGAGAGACTTGACACCCTCTTGATTGAAGATATCGTTATTTTATTCGCTGGTAGAGCCTATTTCTGGGTTAACTGTACATAGGTAATGGACAATGGATTCATCATCTGGGAAAATAGGTATGTCATGGTGTTCAGGTTCATCCCGGTCTATCAAATCAGAAAATACGAGTGGTAGAGATTCATTTGGTGGGTCGAGGTCAGCTGTGGTAAGTGTCATGATAGAGGTATCGTTAAGGTTGTCTAGGATGTTGGTTAAGTTAATGATATTGTCAAGATATTTGATGGTATCATCTTCCGTGTAGACTTGCTCATAGTGTCGCTGCTCATTTTCCTTAGCTTCATAGATATGTTGCAGACCGAATTCAAGTAATCAAGACTCTGTGCTTTGTCCTTCCTGAGAAAGGGGTGTGCGTATAGCACCTTCAGGGACATCTTCAATAACATTTGAACAACTACCTCATTCATAATCATCAGAATCAGTTTTAGAAGTATTGTCCCAGAGCCTTTCAGTGTAGTGGACAGGTATGTTGTAGGGTGAAAAGAGATTCCCAGTCTTGTAGTTTTCTCTGATTCTGAATCAAAACCCACTTGTATTCTTTGCATTTGTTCATATACTATTTCTCCTTGGGGGGCAGTGATTTCTTCAGGTGGTGACTCTACCTTGTTTTGAATAGGTTCCTGTACATGATGCACTTTCTCATAAGATGCTTCTTCCCTTTGAATGGTTAGTTCCTCTTGTCATTTCTCTTTTTCCTGGTGTTCTCGCTCTTTCCTTATTGTTTCTACTACTTGGCGTAGTGCTTCTTTCCATGAGTCCTCATTGCATTTCTTCTTTGCTTTCCACTGAGGTTTTTGATATTTATTGTATTTTTTTCTTGGGGGTATTTTGTGTCCATATCCCAGTCATGTTTTGCCTTGAGAAAATTGTGAAGGAGGGTCTAGTGGTTCTCTAATGCCTTCTTGACACTTTCCTATAGGTCCTTTTCCATTGTATCACATCTGTTGCATGATCAGGAATCCTTTTCCATACTGTTGTGTTGGTATGGCTACCTCCAGAGTAGAAGCTCTGACTTCTCCCTCATCCTTGTATAGCCAACTAAGGATGTCTCTCTCTTCTTATTCATGTGCTAGTGTGCCCAATTGGATAAATTTTCCATCAAAATTGGTGATGGGATGTATTGTTTGGTGTGTCGATGTAGAAGGTTTCCCATGAGATTCTGGCAATGTTGGCAATTTGGATAGACAAATGGGTTCGAAAGAGTATTCTCCCATGCCTTTCTCTTTGATTTTCATCTTTTTTTTGAAATCCATGGATAAAGATTTGAGCTTTTCTTGATGATGATCTAATGTTGAGGAAGCGGGAGCTTCCTTGTTGTGTGGAACCGAGCTGTCTTGAGCTGCCCCCATAGCATTGCAATGTTGAAAGGGGTTATTATCAGCAGAGATGGAAATATCTTGTCCATTATATGGGAATGTGACACACTGATGGTAGGTTGATGGCACTGCTTGCATTTCATGTATCCAAGGATGACCCAATAAAATATTGTATGTTAAGTCTATGTCTAAGACTTGGCACATAGTGTCCCTTTGTATCGGTCCTACCTGAATAGGTAGTGTCACTGTTCTTTTCGATAATCTTTCTTCATCATCATAGGCTTTGATGGTGTTCTTTTTGTGTGGATCAATAGACTATTCAGAGAAGCCTAATGCATGGATAAGTTTTAAAGTACAGATATTGAGACCAACTCTTCCATCTATTAATACTCTTTTAACTCAATGTTTGGAGACTAATAATTCACTATGAAGGGGAGTATTATGTGGATGACTCAAAGAGATATTATCATGTTCAAAAAAGGTGAGATTATGAGGCCTTGTCATATGAGCCACCATGGCTTGAAATTTATCAATATCCAGATCTTGAGGCATATTTGTTTCAACGAGTGCTTGTTCTAAGATGTCCTTATGTTTTGGCGAGAGTTTGAGTAACTCGAGTATGGATATCTGAGCAGGACTTCTCCGCGGTTGATTTACCAAATCATATTGAGTCTTGGGGATAGTGGTCGATGTTGATGTATGTCCTTTCAAGACGTATTTTTGAGCTTAGGTTGTTACACTAATTGATGTATGGTTTGGTTTGTCTTTGATCTTTATGACATTTATTTGGTTGTCATTTGTTGATATGTGATTGATGGTGTTGTTGTATAGATTATTTATGTGAGCTCCCCGTATATTGTTTGATGATGAAGCTCCTTCCTTGTTGTAATTTGGAAGAAGATTTTTAAAGGCATCATGATCATTGTTTGTTTTGAGTCCATCGATCGTTAAATCACCTCTATCAATCATATCTTGAACAATATTCTTAAGCCTCGTGCAATCATTTGTGTGATGTCCTTTGTTTTGATAAAAATCATAAAAATGTGAGTCATTCCACCAAGGCGGTTGGATTTGGGGTTCAAAGTTGTTTATGGCTGGCAATGTGATAATCTTGTTTGTCAGGAGTTCACGAAATGCTGATTCTAAGGATTGCCCCAATGGTGTGTATATGCGTCTATTTGGGAAAGTTTTGGTGTTATCTCTTTGATTTGTATTAGTCCCTTGATTAGTGTTGTTGCCTTGGGTATCATTGTTGGTTTGGGTAATGTTGTTGGTGTTTGAATTTGAAGGTCCATGATTGGTATTTTGTGGATAAGTGTTAGTGCCTTAGTTAGCACTTTTTTTATTCTTGTTAGCTTGCAGATTACCTGATAAAGTCAATACTGGTTGTTTGGACTTCATATCATTAGCATCGGTTCCTCCCTCATTAACAACGTTTTTATTTCTGGTCTTGAATCTGGATTTGTCTAAAGTGTTGTTGTTGTTTTGGTTGTTAAAGGAGTGAGTGTTGGATGAGTTAGTTCCTTCCTTAAAGAACTTTAATGTTCCTTTCTTGATGCAAGATTCCTCTACCTGGATTATGTTTTCAATTAACTTGGCAAAAGATGGTATGCATTGGAGCTTGAGTTGATAACTCATCTGACTATTTAGATTGTTGTTGGCAAGGGTTTGCCTATATCCTAGGTTTTGTCATCATATTTCAATTTTTTTGTTCTAGTTCATGTCATTATCAAAGTTCATTTTGGGCAAGTTAGTTCTATGGTAATTTGTATCCTCATCTTTAAATGTAAGGTCGGCAGTTTGTTAAATGTGTACCTTATTGAGCTTATGTGAACCTAGTTGAACTAGCATGAACTGCCTTGTACTTTTTGTTTTTGTTCAAGTCAATTATTTCTCCTTTCTTTTCATTATAGTCGGGAGTCTTTCTTGATAAATACATGAACATGCTTGAACGTGTGTGATTTGACTTGAACCTTTGTGTTCAATGGGTTCGTGGGGTTCAATAAGGGAATGTTATGATTTATTTTGAACACCCATGACTCTTCTTTCAAAGATAACATCTGGCGTTGACTTTCTCGAGGCACATGATTGGATGTTTGTAATCATGGAAAGTTAATTTAATAACACGCGTCAAAAAAGTTGCAATGAGTGGAATGAGTGAGGTAACGGAAGTTAAGAGATTGCATTTAATGCTGTCATATCAAAATCTTCGGCATGTGTGAGGCAGATTTGTTTCTCAATGAATTTAAATTTGATATATGGCACCGTTATAAGTGGTGATTTTACCAACAGCTCACTCATTTTTGATAAGGCATTCGAGGTGGTGAGAGGTAAACTTTTTCTGCAAGCATAGGGATTTTGGGAATTCGTTGACACAAGGTGAGTTCAGTTCTTCCGATTTCCTGTTGGCTTTTACTTCTGGTTTTGTTTTCTTGCTTGAGGAATCGTATTTTAATAGCTGAGTTAGTGAAAGTGAAGTCTGCATTTCATTTATTCAGAAATGTTGCTAGTCTAGAATGTGTGCATCCTAAATTCAGTGACACTTCCCTAAGAGATTTTGACATGGGCGACCTCTTAGAGAGGTTAAAAAGTCAAATGTCAGACCCATTCACGACTGAAATAGCAAATAGTGGTTTGGTGGTAGTTGCAACCTTTACTTTAGCGATCATTTGTCCAGAATTGGTGAGGGAATGCATCAATAGGTTTGATATTAGACAGCAATGTATAAGGAAAGATGATGGTCAGGTCTTGTTAACAGTGAACTGAGAAACAATCGTCTCAATATTTAGAATTCCTAAGAGGGATGCATACTCTAAATTCACCCCTTCTCTCTCTATTACAAGATTTCATGAGAAGGCCGACAAGCATAGTAATGTTATTGCTAGAAGTCGGTTGATTAAGCCTCAGAGAGGTGGTTCTCTCTTACCGAAATCCTTGAATAGAGATCATGTAAAACCCTACATTAGGGATTTGATAGTTTTGTTGCATAAGGTTAAGGGAGTGGCTGATTCTTATCTGTTCACGGAATGGATGTATCATTTCATCCAAGTCATCTTAGACGGTGCCTGCTACATTGATTGGGGATAGGTTATTGCAGAAGAGCTCTAGGACCAATTAAAACAAGCGCGGTTCGGGGATAAGGATTTCTACATGTCTTCATATCTTATATATTTTTTGGCATGCATAAAAGAATGGCAAGGAGTACCTCGAGTCTCAGTATTTGAAGGAATTCGGCTTTTTGAATTCTATCCCTTTTTTTAGAGTGAAAAGGCTCTAGAAAACTATACGCGGGTTCATGATGTTTTTACTGGAAGAGTGTTTGCAGAATTGACAGGAAGTCTGGAAAGAAGGATTTATGAAGAGGTTCGACAATTAATCAGAGTATACGGGAGCTACTATATTTAGTATCCCCACTTCACTTACCTTCGAGTGGGTGGTTTTGAGGAGGAACCCATGAAATTGCCTTGGTATGCTTTTGATTGTTTTGTGTTAGCAGAGATTTGTAGGCAATTGGCCCATGTGATTAAAAAGTATGTAGATTTAAGTGATCATGAAGCCCTCTTTCCCCTTAATTAGATTCTTTTTCTTGCAAGTCATTTGCAGATGCACCCAGTGTTGGAGTTGATTTAAATAATTTCAATTTTGGTTTTTATCGAGCTAGGAACAGTTTTGATAGTAAACTCTTTGTTGTTCAGACCTTTAAATTAGGGAAAAATTATGCTCCTTCTGCCCATTTGGAATATTTTTGGGAGGATTGTAAAGATGATTTTGAAGTCCGGTTAAGAGACTATAGCAGATTGAGGATCCAATAGATTATTGACTGGAAGCTGGAGGTGAATGATGAGGGGGTTACAGATCATGATGAAGACATCCTTGATCCTGAATTTGATATAATCAAATCAAAGCCTTTAGATGAGATAAGTTGGTTTGAGTATGAAAGGGATGACATCGATGTCAGGGAAGTAACCATGATTCAAAGAACCGTACATTGGCTTTCTAGAATGAGACGATTGGATGCTCGGAGTTTAGAATCACAAATGATTATGCAAGCTATTTTTAGGGCTCCTAATGCTAACATTTCTGAAAAATATTTGTCTTGCAAGAACAAAAACAAAAACCAAGAAATCTTCTCATCATAAGAAACCCACCTCTACAGCTAAAGAGGCTATCAGATCACCCGTTTCTGTTCATGTGACTAGATCAAGGGCCAAAATTGGTAGGAGCCAACTGTAGGTTGCAGAACACTTTATTGATCTAGACTCGAGCGAAGAAGGTGAGAAGGATAAGTTGCCAAAAGAAAGTAACTTGTCAAAGATGGATCACTTTGAGGATAATATTGATCTAGATTTTGCTAAAAACCTTGACACTTCTCTTGGTTTTAAAGAACAGACTCGAGAGAAGTCTTTAATCCTAAAGGATTTTGTTGTTAGTTCTCCCCAATGGCTAGTGTCTTCTATAAACAAAAGCAAAAATATTGTTCCCATCGCTTTGCCAATCGGCGATGTTGTGAGTAACCATGTGACGAAAACACCTCAAAAAAAAAAGGGCAAAGGCAATTACAAGGTTAAGGATTGATGATAAAACAGGTAAATGGATGGTGGAGGTTGCGAAGCCAAAGGTTGATGGAGAAGCATCTGAGCTTTATGTTGATAGTTACCACGTGGAGAAAGTAGATCTTGGAGTTGCTGACAGGGATACAGATAACCATCACTTTGAATTTTCTGCAAAACGCATGCTAACCTGATCACAAAAGGACAAGAAGGATAAGAAGGAGCTGAAACAAACGATCAAAGTGTTGGCGGATTACATTGATGTGATCGGCGGTGTTTCTTCCTCTCCTAAGTCATTAGCTCAAGCTTCCCAATCTTTTGATCCTACATCTCTTGCCAGTCAAAAGTTATTAAGTCAAATCCAAAGGGGAAAGGCCATCACAGTTGTTTTTGACGATTGGGTGAATGGAGTCATTAATGACGGTTGCAAATTTATTCGAGAATCCAAAAAATTGTTTGATGAAACCTCACTGTTAATAGCAGACATTCAATCATAGGTTAAAATGTGGGAGAGTGAAGAAACCAAATGGGCGTCTGCCTCTTTACAGATTTATGAAATTCAAAGGTATGGAGTGGCTAAGTTTCTGACTGAAAACCACCTAAAATAGTTGATGAATCACTCCTATTCACTGGTAAGCGCAATATTGATTGGAGGAATGCAACACTCAAGACAGGTTGTGTGGAATTTATCAAGTGGGAGAAAGAATTAAAGGGAGTATGTCAGAATTTGGCAATTGAATTAAAACATATTCATACCACTTATGTCTGGTGCGATGGTCAAGTAGAAAAGAGCATGAATGTTGTTGTAAAACTTTTATGTGATGCTATGGACAAGGTTAAGAAGAATGCAGCACCCATGACAACTGATTTCACAAAGGTTGCCAGAGTCAAAGCTCTATTATACATTTACATAGACCAGTTACCTAACTACGTGGATAAAATCAAGAAGATCCGGCTAGAGATAGAGGCGTGGAAACAGTGGATGACATCTGTTAAAATTCCCAGTATTCCATCTTTACAGGAGTTCGTCGCAGCGTACAAGGAATGGAAGGCGCCACTGAATGTGGATGCCGAGGATGGCACAACTCAAAAATCCCCAACGCCTAGTTAGAATTTGTTTTCATTTCTGAGGACGTGTCCTCTTTTATCTCTCATAAGACTTTTTCTGTTATTTTACAGTTATGTTTTCAAACTATTTCTGTTGGTAATTGTTTACCACAGAAAATTACTCTGTAAGGGTAAAATAAACAATGGTTGTTATTTAATTAATGTTTTGAAACTACAGTGGGGGTTCAGATTTTTGGAGATATCTAGAAGGTTTTGGGTTTATTATGTTTTGTTGTATGTTTCTTTTAGAAAGATAATCATGTTGGATCGTTATTTATCTTTGAATGAATGAAGAAAACAAATATTGGCTAAAAGACTTGAATCTGTGTGTTCAATCTTGAGAATTTGCCTCTTTGTGGGTTTAATTATAACTGGATCATATATGTTTATGTGAATGATTTATCTGAGAAAGAACATTATCTAGCAATACTAATTTGCCAATTCCTTGTTTATGTGAAGTCTGAAATCTGTGAAACTGTGTTTTCATGATCAACAAAAATATTTATGTATGCTATATTCATTGCATGTTTATGAATGAATGTATTGCCTTACTGCTTTCTGGCTAAAAGTTGGCACAAATTTATATTGAATAATTCATTGAATATTTTATAAGGGGGTTGTATCTGTTTTAAAATTCAGAGGGAAAAGAACAACTGTGTTTTCTCAATGTGTTAGTTTACAATTGTGACTTCGTGAGGGCATGGAGTTTAATTGAATAAAAATCAAAGAAGCATAATATGTTAACTAACAATTGTCGATGAAGATTTCCATCTTTTCCTTTTCAGGCACATCTTGAGGATATCTTTAAACTATACATCTCCAACGCTGAAGAAACACCATGAATGTTTCATTGTTTTTCTGTTTGGTATTACATACACCCAACATGGTGATCGCATGTTGAGTATTATAGGAGTATTGTGTGATAAATTTGTTTACCAACTCATCAAAGGATATGATGAGAGGTGTAAGTTTAGACAGCCACTCCATTGTTTGCCCTCCCAAACTTCTTGGAAATAGACTAATTAAGTAAGTGTCATCGTGAGCAAATTCTAGGCTTATGGTACAAAATTCCTGAACATGATCGCGGGGATCACTTTTACCATCGTATTTGTCATATTTTGGTAGATCTGAATTCGGGGGAAAAGGTATCATGTTTAATATCTTATGAAAGGGGTAAGGACAAATTTCATTTAAGGAGTATCGTATTGTGGTCCCCTGTTGCATGTCCTGCATTTGTCTTTACAGTATTTGAATTTGTTGTGTAAGAGCGACCATGGGTGCATTTGTTCACCAAGGGAAAGCTTCTTCCCTTTCATTATCGCAGGGATCACTTTTACCATCGTATTTGTCATATTTTGGTAGATCTGAATTCAGGGGAAAAGGTATCATGTTTAATATCTTATGAAAGGGGTAAGGACAAATTTGATTTAAGGAGTATCGTATTGTGGTCCCCTGTTGCATGTCCTGCATTTGTCTTTACAGTATTTGAATTTGTTGTGTAAGAGAGACCATGGGTGCATTTGTTCACCAAGGGAAAGCTTCTTCCCTTTCATTATCCCTAGTTTGGGCATGATTATATTCGGGTATGTTATGTTGTTCAGGTATGATTTCAGGGTCATGCATTTCTTCTTCTCTCTGTTGTTCTTGATAGGCGTAATTTTGAGTCCTTGTCCTAAAAATTTGTTCGTCTACATTCTTTAAGTTTTCAGTATCGAAATTTTTAGGAAGTCTAACTCCTTTGCTAGTTAGCATGAGCATACATTTTTCCTTGTCAGTTTCAATGAGTCTTTCCATGAGTCTTTGGAATGAAGGGTTTTCTTGACATTCTTGGAGAAGTTCCTTAGTGATTTCAGTATCTTCTAGATTAGTATAATCAAAAGGGTTGGATAATCTACGACCCATACTTGACTCTGGTTATGGTTTGCTTTTCTTGTTTCTTTGAGAGCGAGTGACAACGGGCATCTAGTAGAAGCTTTCTGTGACAAAGGGGATAAACTCTTCTTCTTGTTCAGGGGTTGGTGGTTCAAATCGAGCTATGTTATAAGTGATGCAGAATTGTTGGAATAAAGCGGGATTAATCTTTCCTCCATGATTTAAGTGTTGGTTGAATGTTGCTTTCTGAATGTAAGCTCTGTTTCTTAAGGGTTCTTTGTCAAACTCGTTTGATTTGCCTTGAAGATATAATCGCATATGACGCAAGAATGCGATGTGATTTAAAAAGTTGGCCATTAATATAGAGAAACTTATTATGTTTGGCAAGCTTTTTAGAACCAGGTTGTCTCTTCTTCAACTCAGTTTTGTGATGAAGACTTGTTCTTCTCAAAATATAAGGAGTGTTCATACACGAATGATCAATGGTTTCCTTCAATGTTGGATTTGAGATACTTTGTTTGAAAAACTCAAGCTTACTTTATCAAGTAGAGGTTTAGATTCGCCCCCACGACAAAGTGTGTAAAATGATATGGATAAGAGTCTCCCAATATGGAAACTCGATTTGAAAACTCAAGGATTAAACTTGGTATTTTGTTGGTTTGATAGAATCCGTTTAGATGGTAGACCTTTTGATCAATGTGATGGTACTACCTGATTTGATTGGATAAAGCTTTATCTCTAGCTAGTTTAAAATTTGACAAATTTTGTTCTAAGGATTCTTGCTTAATTTGGAATTGATTTCTCTGATGTTTGGACTCTAATTCTGATAACTGAGTTCGATACAGGACCTGAAAGGGTACTCATGAAGTTTGATGAATTTTTCTCAAAAGGTCAGATTTGATCTCTGGTTTTTTGAGTTTTAACCATGCGCTAAGCTAGAGACCGTATGCGCTAAGGTATGATCCAGTTGCGCTACACAAAGTTCCTTATGCGCTAAGTTGCCTATGTTACGCACTAACTTAGAGTTTTGAAATTTGTTCTGACTGGGAAGATTATGCACTATTATGTCCTGAATACGCGCTATAGTTTAGACTAAAAATGCCATGTGTTGCTCTCAATGCGCTAGGCTGATGTTCTAAAGCGCCAGAAATGCATGCAGGAAAAGTGGCGAGATGAAACGTAAAATCTAGTTTCTAGACAAGTCCACACACCAATGGGACTCTTGGTGCAAGTTATGGAGCTATGTTGAATAGCTCAACTTCTCAAGGGATGTTCCATTGTTCTCTATCTCACAAGATTCCTCAAGTCAATTCCTTTGCTCTCAGATCACTGAGCAAAGTGACTTAGGAATGAGAACGAGGGATATTGATCAACTTAATATGAATGCATTCCTAATTATGCATGATATTAAATCTAGTTTGAATTAAACTAGCATGGATATAATGATAAGATAAAAGATTAGTAAAATCTATCCTACATGATATACTAGTCTAATATGAGAGTGCAATGATAAAGGAAATGCTTCCTAAAATGCTTATTAAGATTATTTCTATTCAAAGAGAGGCTAAATGCTTGATTTAAATATGATTATAGATGTATGAAATTTAGATGCTTAGTAAAATCTCTATAAGTTTGATACTAACGACTTGGATATCAAAATGATAGAAGGAGAGCTCTATTTATAGGAAAAATAGGGTAATGGATGGTCAGGATTGGATGATCTTATCAAGGGCCAGGATTGAACTTTATCAATCCATGTTTATAATTCTCACCAATGAAATGGTGACAATTATCAACAAGAGACTGCTTGAGAGGAGATGTAAGAAGCATTAAATGCTTGAGAAGACATGATGGTTACCCTAGGAGGTAAGGGTTAAGGTTAGGTTAAGATTATCCATTGGATAAAGCTTTTATCCAAAGGATAAACTCTTGTGCAAGGGTTAAAGGAATAAACATGGTCAAAGCAATGTATGCTTGATGAGACCCTTGGGTTAGATGAGGGTTGAGTTAGAGAGAAATTCTCTAATCATGCAAGAAGGTTGAGTTAACCATCAATGGTTTGAAAGACTTTGGAGGTTAACTTATTGAAGACATAAATCCTTTAATGGTTTTCAAAGACTTTGAAGGTTTGAAAAGTGACTTCCCCTTGCTTGGGATGTGACAATATTTAGAAGATGGATTAGGCTAAATTAAAAGTGATTAGAATAATCTAGAAGGGGTTTAGGGAGGCAAGTGGGAGATGTAGGATTTTGCAAGTGGGTGGAGAAAATAGAATTTAATTAAAATAAAATTAATTTATTTCAATTGTGGTTGCAACTTGCATTTGTGGGATTTTGCAATTTTAATTAAATGTAAATTTAATTAAATGGGCTAAAAGGGGGATTTAATTAAATAAAATGATTTATTTAATCAAAGGGGTAGAAAAGGCTTAGGTGAACTTAATTAAATAAATTAATTCATTTAATCAAATAGAGGAATGTGAATAATTTAAGTAAATATAATTTAATGAAATAGAGGATTGAGGTTAAAATGCATATTAAATATTCAATTAGGAAAGTAGTTATTTTTATACGTCTACAATAATAAACATTGCCAATATTGTTCTTACCATCCAATGATATAGTTCCTTTTCCTTTGATCATGCATGCCTTGTCATCTCCAAATCTAACTAGTCCACCATCAAATTCTTGCAAAGACAGAAACTTCCCTTTATCTCTAGTCATATGATGTGAACAACCACTATCAATTACCCATTCATCCTTGTCCTCAATTCTAGCTATAAATGCCTTCTCTTTAGGTACATTCTCTTTGATAGCCAACAACACCCATTCCTTCCCATTGTCGGATCCACTAGCAGAGTCTTCTGTCGGTTCATCATCTGAATCAGTAATGTCTTCCTCATCCGCTATGTAGCATGAGTTGTCTCTATTTTTCTTGAATCTATATTTATTCTGATATCCAAGGTTAGGCTTAAATAATCTTTTAACTCTTTCTTCAAATCTTGAATTTCTTTTAGGAAATCTAGATGCAAAATAACCAATCTTATTGCATGCAAAAGATTTAAAATGTGTTTTTCCTTCATACTTACTTCCTACCGGTCCTTTCGATACTCTTCTAGCAAATAGTGCTTCGAGTTGCTCAAACTCATCATCTTCTCTTTTCATATCTTCTAACTCCTTTGCATATAAATCTTTCCAGTTTTGCTTACTGGTTGCAGATGTAGATGCATGAAAAGAAGGTTCAGTTTTCACAGCTCTAGAAGGTCCAAATTCCTCAAGCTCAAAAGCAGATAGTTTCCCAACCAAGGTATCTCTGTTGACAGATGTATTAGCCATTGTTCTCAACTCATTAATAGCAGTAGCCTTCATTTTGTAAGCAGTTGGTAGGGCTCTCGGGACTTTAGAAACAATTTCATCTTCGCTCAGAGTTCCACCACAACATTGAATTCCCATAACAATCTCATTTACCCTTTCCATGAATGCAATAATCCTTTCATCTTCTTCCACCTTTAGGTTTTCATATCTCACCTAATAACCATCAAGTTTAGCAATCTTCATTGTAGGGTCACCTTCATTCTAAGAGTCTCCAATTTATCCCATATAGCCTTTCTAGATGATTTGTCTATTAATCCCATTATTTGTTGATCAGAAAGTGCACACAAGAGGGCTTCTCTTTCTCTACAATCATTATCAAGATCCTTGTCCAAGTTTTCCGGAGGAGGATTGTCAGATCCTGGATTATGGGGTGTGACACCATTTTGTGTGATCTCCCAAATCTCCTTGCCAAGACATCTCACATTAGTCTCCATCCAAATCTTCCATACTATGTAATTTGTTCCATCAAGACTCAAAATATCCTTTTGAAAGATAGCTCCAGAAGAACTGGATGAACTTGAACTGTTAGTCACCATAGGATCTTCCTCAAGCGGTTAAGCTTTCTGCAAAGAGGACCAAAGCTTTGATATCAATTGTTAGATAGTCCAGATAACCAGAAGACAACTAAGAAGGGGGGGGGTGAATTAGTTGTCACAGATTACAGAAACATTCAACAATTAAAACTTTAAATCGGAACCCAAAACAATAACACCAAAATAGAAGTTAATATAAACAGTAATCACATAATAAAATCCATCCACACAATACCAAGATTTGTACGTGGAAAACCCGGTAAAGGGAAAAACTACTGTGGGAAGCCTACCCACAGTTAGATAATACTTCTGCAGTAAGTATGTGAATTACAATGAAGGGGCTTTCACTTGCAGGAAGGCCAACAACCTAGAGCACACTGCTCATCACAAAAGGAGCCTCACTGACTACATATAAATCCAGACAACAATTCGAAGAAGTGTTGAACTGCAAAAGATAGCATCTCTTATGCCTGAGTATAGTTCTAGTTAAGCTCAATATCGAAGGACTAAATCCTCTTACATAAACCCAATTCGATCTCGAATGATCAACCAACTCCTCTGCCTGAATGATAGTACATTACTCTCACATT
Source organism: Cryptomeria japonica (assembly GCF_030272615.1). NCBI lineage: Eukaryota > Viridiplantae > Streptophyta > Pinopsida > Cupressales > Cupressaceae > Cryptomeria > Cryptomeria japonica. Next base: position 708,644,451 of record NC_081409.1, on the reverse strand, counting down.
GCATTCCTTGACCATGACCTTTTTCTTTAACCATGATGATCTACAATGAGATCTTACATCTTATTTATACAAACCCTCGACCATAAACAATCAAGTCAGCCACCAGATAATAAATCGATTACATAATTATAAACCATGTCAACCTTAGACCAAACAAGTAATATCAACGCATAAGACATTTCAAAAATATAACAATAGGTCCTATCCACACGTTACATCAATGTCAGTCCATAACCTAGATCAATCGAGACCAAGCATAGGTCCACACGCTTCAACAATGATCTCCAAACGCCACATCTCGAACATGATCACCAAAAACATCCTGAAACTCCATCAGAAGCTGTACCAACACCACTTATGCAATTCATCAAAGATCTCCACTAAAAGGTCTATCGGTGAAACCCTCGCCGGAACCAGAAACCAATCATCTAAGCAAGCAAGATAACATCCAATCACCAAACCAAAACCATCTGACCAAATATGAGTATAAGTATCATGAACAAGTCAATTCCATCACCATATTATACCAGAGCCTGCCGGATCAGACAGAATCCAAGTTAACCAGAAACCACTTAACCTACCAAGACCAGAAGGGTGTCGGTAAAGCATCCAAATAGCTAGTGTTGACATCAATGACAAAACATCATTGCAACACATAATCAATTCCACCAAATGGCCAACAGTGAATATCAAAGATGAAGTTAATGATCCTATGGAAGAAGATGATAATGTGCCAAAAAATACAATTGAAGATGATGGTACAAATACATTTATCCATGACACATTTAGTGGCACAATTGAACATGATGATGATCGAGATGACTTTGATGATGTTCATGATTTACCTGTACTTGAGAAGGCATACGAGGCCCTTTATGAAGGCTCTCAAACAACTCTTCTCTCTATTGTATTGTTGCTAGTGAACTTGAAGCTTATGAATGGTTTATCCAACATAGAAATCTCATGGATGTTAAGGTATGTCATATATGTTGGCATTTGGAGGAATTGATTATGTGTTGCGTTGATGTTTTGTCATTGATGGAAAATCCGACAATTTTGGTTGTTTACCGGTTTCTGGTTGGTTCCGATAGAGTGGCTGGATTATGATATTGATACTGTATGATTCGATATGCTTTGGTTTGTGGAATTGGTTTGAATCTGCCATTCATGTTATTCAGATGTGTATCACAATCAGGTGGTTCGGGATTTGATGACTCAGACGCTATCATTTTTTCTAGTAAGCCTTTTGGTCACCGCTTAAAAACCATTAGTTAGTCAAGAAAGTAGAAACAATAAACCCTACAATGAAAATGACCTCATGCTCAAATCCAGATTTAATAGGAATCTTGGATATAAGTTGCCCCTGTTCAAGAATTTAGGATTATCTTCAATAGAAAAGAGAGTTGTAGAAATTCACCATTCAAAAGTAGAGAGCACACAAATTTAAATATGTGCATAAGACTCACATAGAGAAAGCCAAAATAGGAAGAGTAATGTAACCATTAATTCCTAGCAAACCTAGATGTAGCAATCATAAATTGATACCTCAAGCATCATATCCATACCAAAGAAGAACAAGGTGTAGTAAAAACTAAATCATAAGGAAGAAATACATCTTTCTTGTGGCATCAAACAAGGCATATTGCATGTCCAATAATGAATAAATAAGAAATCAGCCCCAACAACATTTAAAATAAGTCAGAAATCAACCCTCAACATAACCATACAAAACCTCATACTGCTTTTGTGCTTCCATCCCCATCAATGTGAAACAATTGGGCTGGAGTAGATGAGACCAATGGTGAGGGAGAAGAAAAATTGCCCTCGGCCAACCCCATCAATAAGAAACCATTCATGTGACAATGAATCCAACAAAATATCAGAGCATCAAACACCCAATGGTGGAGATGAAGCAGAGAATTATGGTAAAGCGTATACAAACCCACAGGAAAGAGCCATAAGGAGAAATCCAACCTGGTATGGGTGAAAATATGTATCAAATGCATTTCAGCATCATCAAAAGAGAATCCAACTATAAGGAGAAACTATTCTCAACAAATCCAACAACAATGGTGAAGCCAAAAAAGAGCTTCCAATAACCAGAATTAAAGAAAAGATGACAGGATTTGTGGATCCATTGTTTGTATGGGTAGATCATCATTAATGGCTTTATTTGCCAGGAAATTTGCTATTTGATTAGATTCCCTATAGTAATGTTTGACCTCATTATCAGATAGGGCTTGAAGATGAAGAATAACCTTATCCAAAAGATAATTGAGGTTCCAGCAATGAGATTGTTATTTGATAAGAGTGTGGAAAGTAACCATAGAGTCACCTTCAATCACCAATTTGTCAATGTTTAAATCCAAAGTTGAGGCAAGTCCAAGACCGAGAGCTTTCATTTCTGCAGTTTTATTGGTGCCAGTAGGGAGCTTCTTAGAAACTGCTTTAATGATGGAGCCCGTACAATCTCGGATAACTATTCTAGCTCTCGATGGTCTGGGATTTCCCCTAGAAGCACCTTCAAAGTTGAATTTAAAGAAGCTCTCGGGTGGAGGAGTCCAAACAACATTTTCCCTCACATTGGATTTAGTATTGTCAGTTGTACAACCATGAGATGGGAGGCTAATAAGTAGAGGCCAAGTCTTGTGTATATAATTATCCCAATGGGTAAAAGTCTTTAAGTGTTTAATATTCTTATAGATATAAGGCATGACCTCTTCAAAAATTGACTGCTCAATCCTATAAAGGACATCATCCAAGGTTGAAAAATTCTTCCTAAAGATCTTGTTGTTCCTTTGTAACCAAATATTCCACATGATAATAGAAGGGTTGATATCCCAAAGGGATGCAAATACGCGAGATATATGTAGTGATGGCCAACTCATAAAAAAGGATAGTAAGTTGGGTCCAACAATTGATGCCCAACCCAATTTGAAAAGGAGCCAATACCAACAATCCATGAAAAATGAGCAATGTAAGAATAAATGATCTGAGGATTCCATAAAGAACATGCGAACATGGGAAGACAACAATAATTCCTAACCTATCAAGCCTCATCCCAGTAAGGACTTTGTCCTAAATAGCCAACCATGTGAATGCTTTAGCCTTAGGAAGACAAGTAACCCCCCAAAGCAATCTTGATGGCCATTCCTCAATATGATTTGAACTGAACTTAGACTCATATCCACTTTTAACTGTATATTGTCCTGTATATCAGCTCATCCTCTTGGGGAGTATAAACCAACCTTCTATTAGCTAGTTCCTCTCGAAAAGCAGAAATAATATTAAGAGGAACATCCCATCCTGAAGTTCCTTCCATTTGATTGAAGGCAGATGAAAGGCTTCATCAATAGTGAAGTAATCACAGACACAGATGCCCCAATCATTTTTTAATATTGTGTCCAAAGGGGACCGATCCCGAAACTAAGAAAGAGGGGGAAGACCATTCCAGGAGTCTTCCCAAAAGAATGCTTTGGCACCATGATGAATGAGCCAAGAGAGAGAAGGAAGAATCAAGTATCTGCAAGAGGAGATGAAGTCCCAAATCTTAGACCCTTTAGGCAAAACCATGGTAGCGAATAATCCGTCTCTGACTAGGGAATCTAGATATTTGGAAAACATAAGCCTTGCCCATTTAGTTTGAGAATGATAGTATAACTTCCAAAACAACTTGGCACCCAGAGCTCTATTTTGAAGAGACAAATCCCTAATACCAACCCCCCTATGGTCCTTAGGTTGGCAAACTTTGCTCCATGCAAGAAGAGGTAACTCCTTTTCTGATTTACATTGTCAGCCCATAAAAATCCCCTCAAAATTGGTTGTCATTCCTGAAGTGATCTTTTAGGCATGTTAAGAACCAACATAAGATAGATGGGAATGGCATTAAGAACTAATTTAATCATCATGATCTTACATGGCCAAGTTAGCCATTTATGTTTCTAGGATAAGATCCTATTAGATATAGCAAAGATAATCTTATCTTAGAAATTGTGTTTTTCCAATCCAGTGAAAAACAGAATGCCCAAATATTTGTAGGGAAAGGAACCGAAAGTAAAGCCCCAAAATTGAGACAATCATTGTTGAACCATGGGGTCGCATTGATAAAAAAGATTTTTGACTTTTGGGGGTTAACTAATTGACCCAAAGAGGAAGAAGAATCCTCTATTATTCTTTTAATGATCTGGCATTCCTCAAGAGTTGCTTCCCCAAATAGGAGTGTATCATCTGCAAATAAATTATGAGTATAACATTCATTCAAATTAATCACCCTAATTCCTTTCCAAAATGAAAGTGCATTGTCTTATTTAATGGCCCAGTTGAGACCCTCAGCCGTAAGGATGAAGAGAAAGGGGGAGAGTGGATCACCTTGCCTGATCCCCCGAGGAGGCAAAGAAACCCCGTGGAGTATCATTAATAATCACATAATATCTTGGAGAAGATATACAAGCTGAAATCCATATAATCCATCTGCTATGAAAACCAAAATTATGGAGGATACGGATGAGAAAGTTCCAATTAACTCGATCATATGCTTTCATCGTACCAAGTTTAAGAGTAATTGCTAATTTCTTTTCCACATATAAAGAATGTAGAATTTCATGAGCAAGGATGGCACCCTCCGAGGTTTCTTGACCCAAAACAAATCCCCCTTGCTCTTCAAACATAATGTTTGGAATGTCCTTAGCCAATCTTGAGGAGATTATTTTTTGTAAAAAAATTGTAAAGTGAGTTGCACAAGGATATTGGTCGAAAATCAGCAAAAGATCTGGGAGTATCAATCTTAGGAATTAGGGCAATCCAAGTGTTGTTGAGCTCTTTTAACAGTTTTATTTCTCCCAGCTTCCTCAAGTGCCAAGTGAATATCATGCCCAATGAACTCCTAACACTTTTGAAAAAAAAGCATGATGAAGCCATCAGGGCACGGGGCCTTATTTGGAACCATGGAAAATTTACTATTTTCAATTCGTTTAAAGTGAAAGGGGACATTAACATATGATTACCTGAAGTAGAAATAAAAGGTGGAACGATGTCCAAAATAGAGTCCCTTAGTTCAATAGTTTCTTCTGAGAGAAGGGTACGAAAGAATGAGACAGCCTCCTTGGCAATATCATCCTCTTTCTCAAGAGGACCCAAAGGGCCTTGTATACTAACAATTTTGTTTATTAGTCGTCTCTTTTTGGTTGATGCATGGGAAAACTTTGTATTTTTGTCCCCCTCGAAAAGCCAGATATCTCTAGATTTATGTTTCCATTACAATTCTACCCTAAGGAGAATTTCCTCCAAGGCAAGATTAAGATTTTTTTCTTCTGAAAAGGATTGTTGATTCATCCACTGAGTAATAATTCACTAATTTAAATCAGCCAGATCAACCTCAATACATGCTTTTTCTTGAAAAATATTTTGAAAATGATATAGTTCCAATTCTTGATTTTAGATTTCATATTGAGAAGTTTTTTAGCAATTTGAAATAACCAAGAGCCCTCAAAAAAAGGACAGTTTTGCCACCATAGTTTCAACAGGGGGAGGAATGATGCACTCCTAAACCACATTGGTTCGAATTTAAAAGATCCTTTCATGTGTGTAAAATCCTCAAGCACTTCAAGTAAGATTGGGAAATGATTAGATCCCGAATAGGGAAGAATTGAAGAATAGAAATCATTATTGACAATCAGCCAATGGTCAGACAATAAGAAGCGGTCCAATCTTTCAACAATTTGACAAAAATCAAACCATTTGTTAGTCCAAGTATACTTGCCCAGCTTTGGGGATATATCCATTAGCTTACTATCAATAATGAAATGGTTAAAATCTATCATAACTTTCTTGGAGGGGATGATTCCCTCGTTTTTTCCCCATCATTCAATACAACATTAAAATCCCCTCCCAAAATGACAAGTTCTTCATTTAGAATTGAAATTAATTCACCAAGCAACTTCCACAATCTATCTTCGTGAATAATTGAGGATGGCCCATAAATATTGAACAACCAAAAATTGGAACTTGAACAACATCTGTCAACCTTAACCAACATCCAATTTTTTTGCTGAAGAGACAAACTTTACAGAAATTTACTAGCATCCCACAATATGGCAAGACCCCACAATGATCCATCAAAGGGAGTAGTAAGGACATCCAAAGGCTTCCAATAGGAAAAAAATTGCAAGCAATTTGATTTGACATTTTTGTTTCTTAAAGCATGACTATAAAGAAAGTGGTGTTATTTAACTGACGCTTGACCATACGCCTTTGGTTAGAGGCATTTAAGCTCTTAACATTCCATGATATAATCCTCATTCCTTTTGAGAAGAAAAATTGCTTCCCCTCATCATATGAGTGATGAGTATGTTTGGAGAGCAAAACACCCTAGCAATATACTCAAACTACAAATTGCTTTTAGTAGCCGAAGCCCACGTCAATGGAGGTCTGAAAGAAGGTTTTATCTTTTTTTTCCGCCATTAAGGTTAGTAAGAATTGTAGTTTGTATCCCAGCATTAATTTCTTGTTGTGTCTTATCACTATGTAGAGGTCTACCTCTATGCTTTGCACAAGAAATAGGAGATGATATTGATGAAGGGGATTGGCGAATAGGAGTAACAGGTTGATTAGCCCTATGCTCTGTTATTTATGTTAATTCGACAACAGTCTACAGGAATGTTTTGATTTAGAAACCTCGCTAGTTAAAAGAGGAAGTGTTGAGGACGATGAGTGCGTGGAAATGTTTAAGAAGAATGAAGGGGATTTTTCAGTGCAAGATCGGAACATAATTGAGCCAAGCTACGTGGAAGATAACATCAGTCAATGTGTGGAGGATAGCACACATCGGGTAAAGCCTGTGCTAAAGATTGAAGGGATGATCGATATACAATAATCTCATAGCTTAATCATATGACTACCAAATAAGGTATCAATACCATCAATCCTAAAATCTTCATAATAGGTAAACTGCATATTATGTAAAGTTGTGGAGTAGCTCTAGATAGCTCCATGACATTCAAAATACAAATATAAATATAAATTCACCTTACATAAATTAGCCCAGGCTCATTAACTTGTTCTCTAATATGAAAGAAATGGAATGTAAAATTCAATTAGTTTCACTAATAAAATGAGTTTAACAATAGATAAATTACATAATCTAGTTGATAATTGGAGAATGATTCAAAATTGTTCTTTGGTTATCATTTAACTAAATATCATCTATTATTTCATTTAATTTTCAAATTCTATTTCCAACTCAACCAATTCCCAAACCTAATTATGACTATTCATATATACATATATTAATTTGATTAATACTAAATTCCATAGTAAAAGAAATTATTTTCCTTCTCAAATATATTATGTTATCTATTACAATAAATTTAAAAAGGCTCTTTTTTTTTTAGCTTCAACTTCTAAGCTCCCACTAATTGTTAATTAAAAAAATAATTTTGAATTCCATGCACATCCTTCTATGGATTCAACTATATAATCTCAGATCTTTGAAAACATCAAAATTTGCAGTAATCAGTATTGAAAGAATTAAAACAAAGAACACAACATATTATTTTATTGATTATTCATTAAGAGATTACAAATTTATAGTTGCTGAATATTTAAAGATGTTTCTGTAAAAGAGCTTACAACACACTAAAATAATTGACAACAAATTGAAAACTAAGAAAGAGCTATTGATAGCTTACTGGAATTGTTCAACAACAAATTGAACTTATGACAACAAACTGGATATTTCATTATACATTCACTAAGGATATTTTTCTAAGATGCCAGCTAAAATTTTGAATCTCAAGAATAATGCAAACTACATAGCATTAAAATAAAATAAGAAAAAAAAAACAATAAATCTCTCTATTATTGTATTTTAAAAAGCAATATATTGCAATTTTACATGTGCATGTCAACTTTACTCTACTGAAATGAGTAAATAATATACATCTTAGACACTTAACTAATTTTTTAATATTTGAATTCTAAGGGGATGATTAGTATACAATACTCTCATAGCTCAATCATATGAAAACTAATTTTGAATTCCATGCATACCTTTCTATGGATTCAATTTTTTAATCTAAGATCATTGGAAACATCAACATTTGTAGCAATCAATATTGGAAGAGTTAAATCAAAGAACATAGAACAATTAATTATTTTATTGATTTATTCATTAAGAGATTACAATTTTATAGCTGTTGAATATTCAAAGATCTTTCTGTAATTTGACAACACACTTAAATAATTGACAACAAACTGGAATTTAACTATGACCTATTGACAGTTTACTAGAATAGTTCAACAACAAATTGAGCTTATGACAACAAGCTGGACATTTCATTATGCATTCATCCAGGATATTTTTCTAGGATGCCAGCTGAAATTCCGAATCTCAAGAGTAACGCAAATTATATATCATTAAAATTAAATTAAAAATAAAATAAAAGATCTCTATTATTGTATTTAAAAAAGCATTATATTGTAATTTCACATATGCATGTTAATTTTAATTACAGAGAAAATGTGTCAAGTTTGCTACTAAAATTAGAACAATTTCCCGAATAATTCAAAATTATATCTTTCAAAGTCCCCAATGATCAATTTACAAGATTTTCAAAATTTAAACTAAATATAGTTAGATATAAAAAAACACCGGTTTCCTGAACATAGATAATATTACAATTTTTTTGGTAAAGTATATCAATATAATTGACTAATCTGCCTGTGCAAGCTTCATCACCCCATCATAAATCTGGGATACATAATGATGTCTTATATCACTTAAAGAAACCCTACTAGAACATATTTAATTGAATCAAATAAAATATTAAAAAAATATATTAAATAAGAATCAAATTTCACTTACAGTGGAGGGACCACAACTTCCATTTCTTGAAATCCATTTTGTTATGCATGATCTTCCAAAGAAATGGCCACAAGAAAGAGAGCTGGAATTCCACAATTAGAGAAGTTAGAATTCTTCTTATAAACTGTTGACAATAAAAAAGAATATTCCGCCAAACTCAAGAGCCAGTAATACTAGCTACACATAATACATCCCAACTGAACATTACTAGCTATAAATAATGCATCCTAGCTGAGCATTACATTGACAAACGTATGTGGAATATTGGAGTACATAAAACTGTAATAGAATGCATGTTACTTAGTTTGATTAAAGCATGCAAGGTTTGTCATGTTGCAATAGAAAACATCTGATCTATACGCATATGACTCAAGACGATGCTATAATCCAGGAGATAGAGTTTCATCCAATTTACTTCGCTTCATAAATAATGTTCGAGCCTCGTTTCTTTTTGTCAATGATAAATAACATGATGTATTATCTTTGAAAAAAGCAAATAATGTAATAAACATCTTGGAGTTGATAGACGTCCAGCTAGTGAAGGAAGGGATTCTCGTCTTTAAAGATAAGAGAAAATAAAAATTAGTAAAATAAAAAATCAAGAAAGGAAAGGATCTTTTATAATCCATGATATCAGCAATCTGTATATGGGTCTGTCTACAGATTGGTTAGAGCAATATAGGACTACCTCGTACTCCAGGAGGCACCTAACTGCACTACAAATGAGCTATACATACCCTACCCCCTTGTGAGATTTGAACTTGTGACCTCTCTTTCAAGAACACAAATTCTCTACCACTAGACCAACTCAGACTGTAACAAAAAAATATTCAGATTGAGCACACCAATATCATCTATGATGATCCAACTGAGTTGACACATCAAACCACAATTTACGGCAAGAAGTTTACAGCAAGCAAGCACTGCTTCATACATTATCCACCAAAAATCATTGAAGCTGATTGACATCCAGGGCATAAGCGCAAGCATTCCAACATCTAAAGAGGATGGAATCCTTTAAAATTTTAAAAAGAGCTCTACGTTTAGTATTTTCTAAAGTTCCTAGCATACTTTTTATCCTACTTCCCCATTTCTACAGCAGCTAAAACAGCATACCTTCCCCGCTGAAGACTTTATAAACACATGAAGCTCCAGATGAAAGTGAAAGCCCAATGAGTATAATATTAAGGTATAGACAAATGATTTCACCTGTAACTGTAAGTCTATTTCTTGGAAAATGCATAAGCCTAATGCCATAGAAAGAGTGCCTGCACCAAAAATATGACTGGGTTTCAAAAGTTTACTACAATACTTTGTGGCTATATTACAAATTTTATGGAGGAAAATTTAAATTAAGGCATTTCTTCTCAATGCTAAATAAAACAGAACATACCTAAACTTGCAGAATTCATGCCTAAAGAAGAGACAACATCTTTGAACCACGCGGGAGAAAGCCAAAGGAACACTGCCAATTTGGCATTTCTGCATTAGATAATTGAAAAGCTGATTTCTTAACAATTTCATCGATATCCCTTAGGTTTCTTTCTTGACTAATTTCCTTTACTGCAGGGTATATTGACATAGCATCTGATAATTGGTTGCTTTCGTTCTTGATCAATTTCCTTTACTGCAGGGTACATTGACATAGCATCTGATAATTGGCTGCTTCCTATCCATGTTTGTTTAAATCATACTCCGGATGGAAATTTTTATGGATGGATCAATGGATATTTCAGCATAAGGAAAAGCATAGAGGCATGATATCCAAAACTGGAAACAAATACATGCTAAGCTAACCACTCTATTGAGAATGATGAAGAAAACATAGAGTACTAGGAATAGGAATTACATACAAGTATCTTTCCTACAACCCAAGTTTAAATCACTTTTTATCATAGATAGTAGAAACAATTTTTTGATGGGTCTTCTAAAGGTAACCCAGGTTGGGCTGGTGGGGGTGGGGTCATTAGAGATACGAAGGGTAAGGTCATGGTGGCCTATGGCCTACGTGGCAAATCTGGGCTCTGAAACGTCCAACGTGACGGAAGTAATGGTGGCTTTCTTTGCAACTGCCATCACGAAAGACAAAGGTTACCAACAAATCATTGTTGAAACTTGAAGGTGTTTTGAAAAATGTCATAATGATGCTGCAAGGGAAAGCGAAGCCAGGATTGGTGGGTGAAGGATATAATCACAAAGTGCCAAGACATGATTGCTATGCTTGGCCACATCAGATACCAACACACTTTCAAAGAAGGAAATAAAAATGCAAATAGAGTAGCTAACTTAGACCCTTTTATCGAGGGCCTTAAAACTTGGACAACTCTACATTGAAATACCTGATGTTGTTCGTGCCACGATTGCTGAAGAAAATCATCCCAATGAGATTTAATGATTTTATTATTTCCTTTTCAGTGTCTTACCTGGCCACGTTGTACTATAATCATCTATTGGAAAGGACCGGCTTTGTTAAATCTTGTGATAGCTACGCTTTTAGCAATACCGCCCTTTGTTGTCTCTTTCCCAAAGATGATTTTGGCTATATCCCTCTCCGACTCCTATACTTCGTTTTACTTTGCATGCCATGGGTGGGACCTCATCCAAACGGAACCTGATAGTTGCGACAAGTTTAAACAGAATGGGTTTCTTTGGAATAAGGTGGTGGAAGGAAAATTGGTGATCTTTGTGGAAGGAATGAAGGGATTCAACCCTACTTTGTCTGAACAATTTGTCAAATCCCAAGATGATGGTGAAGTTTAGATGGATGGGGTCAATGTGTGTACGGAGAAGTTTGGTGTTTGAATGCACAACCTTCCCAAAGAAGCCAAAGGGTTATTACAAAGAATATTTTAAAAGGTTTCTTAAGGCCAATGAAAATGTGGTCCATTATCAAAGTGGTTTCAACAGGAACCATTTACCTGGTATTTGGAAAAAGGCGACGTTGCTCCTTATGAAATTCTTCACCTTGGAAGGGAGGTTCAAATGCTTCTACTCTCATCTTTTCCTCATGCTTCATCTAATAGGTATGGGCTGAAGATGAATTTCTCATATTGGTTTTTTTTGTCTATTTCTCAATCTGTTGTTGTGGCCAAAACCAAAGATGTCATTCCCCTACACTAGGGGCTTATCCTTAGGCTTTACAATTTTCATCTAATTTTAACCCCTTCTAGTGGCCCAGCCTTTAATCTTTTTGACCCTTCTCTAAGCATTGAGCTTTTAGACATCCTAGACTGCAAAGAGCCCGACCCCAATCCTAAACCCAAAGGGACCCTTGCTTGTGTCAACCCTAGCAAAATGGCTAATCTAAAAACCCCTCCTATTGTGGTTAGAATTGTTGAAAAGCTAGCTGTTGAGTAAAATGCCTCTGAGGATATTGCCTCCTCTTGGTCTAGCAGGTCAAAATGTACCCCAAATAAACAAAGAGGGTACCGCTTCAACCCCTTCCTTTGGTTCCTGCCCCCCCTCTTCGACGGAAAATGGGATTCCCTTGTTTATGCGGAGACAGCTAATGAACTTTGTGATGGTTACAATAAGCAATAGGCTATCATCCATTGGCTTTCGGGTCAGCATAATGTGGCAAAGAAGAAAATTAATATGCTGGAAGCACTCACTAAAGCTGATTCTAGAGCTTCTAGCTGGGTCGTGGAGGACAAAGATTAGAGAGTTTGGGAAGCGGCTAACAATTTAGCAAAGAAATTGTTAGCAAAGAAGTTAGACAAATGGGAAGGAATTGAGGAAGAATTGAAGGGGTTGTATGAGAATGTTGACTAGAAAGAGGACAAAAAGGAAACAATGAAGGCTATGGAGGAGATTTAGAGCAACAACGTGTCCCTCAAAAGATAAAAGGAGGATGTGATTGTGCAGAATAACAAAATGTTTAAATGGAATTTGGCAAACTCTACAGGGTATCCAAGAGGAGATTGAAAAGAAGGCTCGAAAGAAGGGGCATTTGGACTCTTCCCTTGCTACAATGTTGGAGGCATCGGTACCCAAGGTGATAGCGACTCTGAAGTCACTTGCTATCTTGTCTAGCAAGGGATCCAACAAATGAATCTCCTTCTTCAATAGGGTGAAGACTATGAGTCAGAATAGGAACTTTGAGAAGCCCTCAAGACTCAGTTGATGTTGAGGGGGAGATTGTTGACTTGGTGGTCAGCACTTATTTGGGGACTCATAACAATTCCAGCAAACTTCTCAAGTTGACCTGTTTGACCGAGAAAGCTAATAAACAATCCGTACCTATAAGTTTTGTATAAGAAAGCATTGCTGCATTTTTTCCTTGTGATTTAAAGCTCTATTGAACCAGAAAAAATATTGATTTTTGAGATGGTGATATAGGAATTAGATCTAATTCAAAAACTTGAAAACATTATTCCCCTGAAGTACATGTGACTGGAAACCGGCTACAGCTATTGAGCAAACTGTCTCTGAAGTACTAGGGGACCCCATGGTTGATCAAAATTCCATTCTTTCATTATCTAACTACCCTTGACCCAATGTACATATCTTTAACAATGTATTGTAAAATACTTCCAACAGGATATACAGTGGCTGGATTAATGTTTGACAAAGGACCTTGCACAAAATAGAAATCTTGAGGTCTGTTAATCACAAAAACTTGCTTCTTGAAAGGCCACAGTCTGCCTGGTATGTTCAGATGGCTTTGTTGCGATTGAAAACATTATCACCTTTTGGGAAAGTTCAAAATATACATTTCAAAAAGTACAAAATTTATGTTTCTGTTCTTCACAATATAGAAGTTTCAAGTATATACAAAAGTTTCATGCCTTTTGTTTAAACTTGAAAGCTTCTTGCCCTATCCCTGACACTGGGATGAAAATAACATGCCAAACTTTTTGATCTCAAATTGTCCTTTGTATGTTGAGCATGTTTTATGGGGCTGATCTAAATACTGGCATCTCCCTAAACAGTATGATGCCCATTTTCATTATAGTGATGCTGCATATGGCTGCAAATGGCAGTGTTGCCATTGCAGATGTTATTATGGGTGCTTGTATAGCCAAAAATAGTATTCACTCTTCCACTCTTGGCATCGGATGTGCAGAGTTTATGCGTCATAAGATCATCAATTGGAGCACTTGTAGGTTTCTGCACAAGTGGTGTGGCAGTACATCTCCTTGGTGCTCAGGTTCTGATTTATATATTTGTCTCCCCTAACAGACAGCTTGTGTGTTGTTTCTTTGATAATTGAAACCTGAGGCTGGAATTTGTTTAAGAATTCCATAGCATGATGTGGAAATGGTAAAATATTATATACCACTAGCTTTGGAGTTTGATTGATGGCTAGGGCGGCAGGGCCTAGGAGTAAAATAATATATTGTTGGAGATGATTTTACTGCATGCATGTTCATTAACACTTGATATGGCTTGTGCATGTTTTCTTATAGCGAGCGTTAGAATTACTCTGCATCCTACCTATAATGCTCCTTTTCCTTGGATTCATTCTCTGTGAACCTATTTTTACTAGCTACGCACACAAGCAAGCAAGTCATTGAACTCCCTTCATGATATTTAGTAGTCAATATGCTTACATTTGTGCACTGAGGATTACTTCAGTTCTTGACCTGGTCTTTCAGAGTTTGTTGGAGGAAACCCAGACTATGTGGAAAGCTATAAGTACCCTAGGGTATGGAGATCTTCTACGCATCATTAGCTATGAGTTTGAATATCCAGCCAGGTAAATTTTAGTGGTATACAAATACCAAAGCAGGCCCAACATTCTCTCAGGTACGCTATTATTTTGGCTTCTGCTGCACTCTTTAACAGATGATGTCGCCAAGGCTGTCCTTTCCATTTCACAAATACTTCTAATGCACTCTTTAACAGATAATGTCACCAAGGCTGTCCTTTCAATTTCACAAATCTATTGGAGATAAAAAAGATGCCCTAGTAATTGCTATAAAAGACCTGTCATTAGAATAGTTGCAAAGAATGTGAAACAACCAATACTACCATTGTTAACTCCCAATTTTGATCTTTCATTTTGCAGAGGACATTTTATTTTGGAAACACATTCATGGGCAAGAAAGTAAATAATGTAGGACAACCAAATGAATAGAATGCTAAACAGTAGAATATAATGAGTAGAACAACAAAAATGGAAAAAAAATTGTTTCATACGGAAATTGAGAATGAGAGCAATTCTTAATTAAGAAGGCACATTCATGGAATGCTAGAGTTGACATTTTTGCACTGGTGTAACAAATTTATACACAATCTGTTACAGATAATGTCACTAACCGGGTCCAAAGAATGGGAAACAGACAGAAAGCCTAGTTGATGAGGGATTCTGAAGCCATCTGTTCTTGTGTGGATGCAAAATGTGCGAGGCTAGACAAGGCACGTGAACTGTTTCACTTATGCCACCTAAAAACAAAGAAATGTTTTGAAGAACTAATACAGAATCCATAACCGTCTGGGTCAATAGATTAAAGAAAAAAAGAAAATCTGTTTAAAACATGAAATTAGGGAATGTTCTAAAAAAATTCCCTGCTCATCACTCACTCGTCAAGAGAATTTCTTCCAAAATTTGTTAATTTAAAAATCAGTAAACCCGAAAGATCGGACCATGGGATAAACTTTTTATTTCTCTGCTGGCACGAAGGAAAGTATTTGGTTTCCATGGTACATTAAAGGGCTTTCAGTTAATTTTTCAAAAAGAAAGAAGTTTTAAAGTAAATACAAGAGCAGAGCAAAGAAGTGTAAGACATCCAAGACGCATAAAATCCTAGCAAATTTATCAGATTATAGGAGCTCTGTTCAGAATGTACATCAAAGGATATTTTTATAGATCAATAGAGCAACCCCAAAAATAACCCCTTTAATTTGAAAAAAGTATAAAAGATTATGAGAGTAGTACAGGATTTCTGTATTGGTAGTGCACAATTGTAAAGCAGAAAAAGAAATATAAGTCACTATAATTTGAGACCCATTTGCATCTGCAACATACCAGAAATTATGTTCTCCTGATTGAGTCCATGGTTGGAAGCAAATTGTACAGTTCAACAAGTCATTAACCTCGCCAGCCTTATCTTCTCGTTCTTTAGCTCTCTTGAGCTCCTCCTTTATTTTTTTGCTAGATTCTTCTCGTTCTTTAGCCCTTTTGAGCTCCTCCTCTAATTTTTTGTTTCTTTCAGCCAATTTCTTATTATCTCTTTTCGCTTTAACCAAGTCCGCTTTCGTGCCATCACACTGCTTACAGTAATCAGCACATTTCAGAGATGCTTGCAAAGATTGAAAACGTTCTTTGGGACTTCTCCTAGCTGAATTTTCCCTACCCTCGTCTTCATCAGAAGATGGTGATAAATAACTGTCTTCACTTTCTTCATCAGAACATGATGATGAATAGCTCTCTTCGCTATCTTCATCGGAAGATGATGATGCATAGCTCTCTTCACATTCTTCATCTTCCCGCGCCACAGGCCGTTCCTTTCCGCTCATTTCTACTTTCTCACCTGTTCGATTATGATGATGATGATCTTCGCCCTTTTGGATATCTGGTGTTGAAAATGCTTATATTTATAGCAGAAGACAGCCAAGAAATGCGGAACGTCGGTTGCCCCCACAATTTTTGAAGAGTTAATTTCCGTTTCCTGTTTTGCTTTCCGTTGCGATTCTTTTAACTCTCCAGGGTGAAGTGACTGATCGAATTTAATGTGAATTCAATTTTGAATCCCTGCCGCCAGATAATCTGCCCGCGCGTTTTAGAATTAAATGTGACGTTTGCTGCTCTCCACAACATTAATATACTATGGAAACTATTTGCTGTCCAAGAGTTGGAGATGGGTTTGGTGCATTTTCCACAGAATGTACTGGCATATGCCTCTACAATTACTGCTCTTAACAGCCATCTCCATGGGAATGAATCTAAGTCACATTGCTATGCTTTTTTATGGCGCTATCATCATCTAATGTTCTAAAGTTATTTTGGTGAATTTTATGAGAGTTTTAGATTTTTTTTTAAAATTTGTATTTAGAATTATGTTTTTTTATGGCTCTATCATTATCGAATGTTTCAAAGTTATTTTCATGAATTTGATGAGAGTTTTAGATTTTTTTTGAAAATTTGTATTTAGAATTATGTTTTTTTATGGTGCTATCATCATCTAATGTTCCAAAGTTATTTTGGTGTATTTGATGAGAGTTTTAGATTTTTTTTGAAAATTTGTATTTAGAATTATGCTTTTTTAAGGCTCTATTATCATCTAATGTTCCAAAGTTATTTTGGTGTATTTGATGAAAGTTTTAGAAATTTTTCCAAAAATTGTATTTAGAATAAAAGTTTTAATAAATTTAAGACTTACGGTATTTACAAAGTGTCATATTACTAGGAAGGAATGATAAGCTTTTGAAAATAGAAAATTTAATATAATTTGTATTTATAAATTTAATATACTTTATTTTTGGAATGTCAAACTTTTGAAATATAACCTCTTTATAAGAAAAACTTTAAGGTTTTTTCTAACTAATTAACTTTTAAGAAAAGTGTGTGATGAAACATGCACTATATCCTATCTTATATTCCAAACTTAACTGTTGAGGATCTTTTTTAATGCTCTTAACTGTTGAGGATCTTTTTTAATGCTCTTAGTTATACATAGATCTTTTGACAAAGGGTTACATGTGCCCCTCTATGCATCCCATACTTAGTGTGAATTACCTCTTATGTTTTTTCTATGTTTTAAGCTAATAATTTTGCCTATTTTACTTTCTAATTCAAATTTTATACTGGTAAATTCTTTCCTTTATATGGTTATCCATGTGATTGCATCTATATTAGTACTATTTATGAATTAGTTTTTAGAAATTCATTTTATTGAGAAATTATATTTCATTAGATTGTTTTGGATGGTTTTGTATTCAAGTTTTCAAGATGTTACTATATGACTCTAGTTAGAATTCAATCATTTTGCTAAAATTACATCTAGATACTTTTAATGATGTTGTGTATATGAGGTATAAGATCTTAGATATACTAGTCATGGAGTCCTGTATACCATACTTCATGCCTTTAGAACCTAATATTTCATTGTCCCTTGAAATATGTATGACTAAATAATTGAAATTGTTTTCTCAATTTATACATTCCACATCACAAAAGTCAAAACTGGAGTAGAGGATAGAAGGTTTATAGGTTTCTTATGCATTGAATATGCCCATCTATTTCCATGTGCTAAAGAAATTACCCAAACTAGTGACCCTTGGATTTATTAGAGTTCATATACATTGATCCTACTTATTGAGGTAACATGCTCTATAGGTGGTATAGTTTAGTATCATTCTTATAACATCCACTTATTTACAATATGGATAATTATTTTTTTAATTTACATTAGGGTGTCATGTAATAAGTAGAGCACATATAATTTCTTGGTTGAATATTATTTCTTGCTTGAAAATTATTTACTCTTTTTTGAATTATATAAGCAATTATTGATTTTGAAAGATTTTATGAATATACATATTAGAATGATGAGGAACAAATAAACAATTTTTTTGAGGGTTTATCTATGCTTGGTCTTCATTGGGATTTTCATCATTTGGTGAATTAGGGTTTAAAGATGTTGAAGGAAATTTGATTCCTAAAAATAATAAAATAACACAAATCTTACATTTGTATTATAAATTCATACCTATCATTTTTGTGTGCTTGGAAGTTCCTAAAGACAATTTAACGAATCTAGTTTTCACATAAACCTATTCAAAAACTCTTATATTGGCACGACTCACAAGGATGATGATAAGGGTCATAGAATTTAGAGACACATATCATGTAAATTCTTCCTTCATCTCTATTATTGGTGATGAATTTTCTTCTAAATTTATTATTAGACATATTTCTTCCCAAGTGAAGGAATGTTTTTTGTAGGCATTGAATTCTCTTTTGTATTTAATCACTCATCATTGTCAGAGGAGATACTTCATTATATGTAGGGTATATATAGTCTCACTTTACTTATCTCTTGCATGGGAGGATATCTACTCTATATTTGTGATTGATGTGGTCCTTGAGGAGTCATGTTGAGTCCTCCACTCATCACTTCTATCACTTAAAAACATGATTATTGTTCTTGAATTCTTTCTTTTAGAGAGGGTTGTTTTTCATAAGGTTTTTTTTCTTTAATCTATTTGTGTGAGATCATTTGTAAATGGATACCCAATATGGTATAGTATATAGGACCTATCATTGCCTCCATATATTCTTGATTATTTTTACAATTCCCTAAGTTTTACTCAAGAGGAGGTCTTGATGTGAATGGGTTATATTACCTAACTAGTTCACCCATTAGGCCCTATCCATGCATGTTCATATGTCAATTTTACTTAGAAATATGGGAATAATTCTAGAAGTCTTCAACCAATTAAGTCCTACCCAACCATTGATCTAATATCAATCATTGTAAATTTTTGCATGCATAATCAATAAATTTATTCTTTTCGTTACTCTCTTATAGAAGGATATTTTTTGTGTTTCAAGTGATCTTGGGGTAGGTGAGCTCACAATTAGCTCTTGCATTGTATCAAATCCTAGTATTGACTCTTACAAAAAAATCATTCAATTGAAAAGCATCATCAGTCGGGCTAGAAAATGTGGGTATAAAGTTAAGGATGAGATTTACCATTAGTTCAAGAGTGTATAAGAGAAATATATGACAATTTTAGTTCTCGTAAGTTCAATAGTCCATTGTAGAAAATTGTAAACATAAAATAAGGTTCTTAAAACCATTTTATATTTTGTATTTCTCCCGTCAAATAATTTAATTATATTATTTTATTTTATTTTTCTTGGTAAAAGGCCTAAGCCATATTTTATTATTAAATAGTATTACAATCTCTGCTCAGTGTGGGCACCGGTAGGAAAGAGCAAAGAGGAGAAAACCTCTGGCCTTGCACAAGACCATAGGTCCAATCAATGACTAATAACATTTAATGATTTACATATAATCTTTTACAAATTCTGCATTCTGGCTGATCAAAAGCCCTTCATAGGTAGCATATATGATTTACATGAGGTTGTGTATTTATGCCAAACTTCCAAGTTCACTGTTGCCATATTTGCCATCTTCTGATTATCCTGCAAAATAGATTTTCAAAACAATCCCTTTGCAAAACCACTTTGTTAACTATTAGTGCCAAAGAGAAGAATAAGAACCAATATTATATTTGCATACTTACCCCTATTATTATTATTATTATTATTATTATTATTATTATTATTATTATTATTATTATTATTATTATTATTATTATTATTATTATAGACTAGGTTTCTTTCATATTAACTCAACATCAGAAATTGTTGGTTGTACTATGAAAGATTACCCAGTCTACAATAATATTAGAGGTATAAACACTGGTCAACAAAGGATTGCTACTAACACAACCTATCTAGCCTGTATTTCAGGCTCTTACCATGATATTCGAGACTTATATATGTTTGAATATAAATGCTAAAGTAAACCACTATGCCACAACTACTAAAGTACTCCCTATTACTGTATTCTAGTAGATGCCTGATTCAATAAACATCGACATTCTAAACTTCACTTAATTAGTATAACTATATGTTTTGAAATTGTCATCAAGTGAGTATCTTACCCTTTGCTATCTATGCTATATCAAAGTTTTTTATATATAGTTCAATATGTACCTTGCACTAACTGCAAATCCTATATCTCTATGTATAAGATTAGTTGTAGTAGTAATAGCAAACAAAACTATGTAATTTGTGAGATTTTGCCAAGATCTAGGGCTCAATGAAAAATACAATAGAGAGACAAAATAGATGATAGAAATAAACTATATTCTAGGGTAAGTGCACAAAGATGGTGGGAAAAAAGGGGGGTATAAGTGGACACTTTTTTTCTGAAATCGGGTGAACCTGAACTTGGAGGCAAAATTTGAAAGTCATCCACTCAAGACATGAAGATAATCAAAGAACAAATATTGTAGTACTCTAAATCTAGTTTTCAAACTACTAAACTTTTTTAAAAGTGGATAAGATTAAGGGGGTCAAATCCTTCATGCACGAAAAACTGACCCTGATTTTTTTTTGAAAAACATAACATAGTGTCTGACGTGCGCATAAAAAAAGTCATAGTTAGATTTAGTATTTTGGCAAATACTTTGGCAAAAAAATAGTTAAGAGTGAGCACTAGAATATGTGTATTTTTTTGTAATTTTTTGTTGAGTATTTTGTTTTTTATGATTTTTCCAATCGAGCACATCCCGAAAATTAGGTACTTGTTTGTGAGCGAAGCATAAGTTGCACTAAACAAATCGAAAATACAATTTTATTTTTTTTAAATTGTAAAGAATCAAGTGCACTACAATAATATATAAAAAATTTTAAATTTGGATAAGTATATGAAAAGTTATTCAAAAAATGGTGCACCCATGTCTGTGAGAACTATGGAGACACTGGTAAAAGAAATTCAATAATAATATGTTATTGTTTTTCAAATTGAAAAAAATTATATGGTTAGAAATCTCAGAAGATGGGTGAAAATATGGTGGCAATTTTAGAAATACCCACTTGATGAAGTGTAAACCTGATGATGACAAAGTCGATAAACCAAGTTGATAAAATAAAATACGTCAAAAATGAGAGAAATGGAGGGAAATCAAACTTCCAAACCGTAGCTTTGTCATCCAAGCCTATTTCCAAGCCTAAATAGTCAAAAGTGTGTACGGGGTACTTATGGTTTAAAAAGCGCATACGGTGGTACTTATAGTGTAAGCAGCGCGTACGTGCTTGTTTCCCTATAAACAGCGCGTACACGCTACTGTATAATATGATATTCTATATATAATATGTGTATATACATATAATATATGTAATATATAATATGTGTATAATATGATATTGTATATATAATATGTTTATTTACATATAATATATGTATATATATAATATGTGTATAATATGATATTGTATATATAATATGTTTATATACGTATAATATATGTATATATATAGTATATTAAACATATATATACACATGTAAGTGTATTGTCTCTCCCTCTCAAATGCATACAAGGTCTCTCTCTCTCTCTCTCTCTCTCTCTCTCTCTCTCTCTCTCTCTCTCTCTCTCTCTCTCTCTCTCTCTCTCTCTCCATACCCCATCCCTCTTTCTCTTCTTCTCTCCCTCCCTCCCTCCATACCCCACTGCAACTATGTCTGCACTTCTATAGAAGTAAGTGAATTTATTTCTTGTCTGCAACTTCCTCTTTGATTTTTATCATGTATGCTCTCCTAAGAAAATTGACTGATGGATTTGTGTGTGTATATTGAATAGGAGGAATAGGGTTTGAAATTGAACCACAGGTGTATTACCATGACAAACAAGGAAACTTGTAGAAATATTCTTCTCGAATGTGTTTTTAATGAGCAGAGCAAATGTGGAAAATAGTGTCAACAAAGCAACATGATGAGTCAGAGTACCTACAATATGTTTTTCAGAAGGAAGCAACAGGTAGGAAGAGAAAGAGGGAGAGTAACACAGATGATATCCTATAGAATGATAGTGGTGGGTATGCGAGAGTTACCATGTTGTTACACAACACCTGTCACCTAAAGAAATTAAATTTTGTTGTATGCATGGCGGTGGTAGTATATGATGATCATCACTTGTCAAACAACTTGGAACAATACATACCCATGAAAGAAATCAAGTGTGTAATTCTTATAGTCACAATCAAGATCTGTCTTATAACCTTGCAAATTTAATAGCATCATATGTTTTAGAACTTAGGCAGTACTCTTAGGGTTAGGTCAAGCTCTTACACTTGGCTTTTTAGCAAAGTCTCATTGTTTGTTCGCTTGGAGTCTCGATGTATGATGTTCTATTCATAACTTTTAATTTAATATATCATTTTATGAGCCCACCATATGACCCCTTAGGTGTCATTAGAGGTCGTATTGTTTCCTAAGAGGTCATATGGTGTCTTGTGACCCCTTAAGACCCCTCCTCTTTCCCGACCCCGCTAGCTCTCCCCCTCCCTCTCTCTCTCTCCTCTCTCCCCTCTCTCCCTCCCTCTCTCTCCCTCCCTCTCCCTCTCCCTTCCTCCATACCCCTCTTTTCTCCCACCTCTCTCTCTCTCTCTCTCTCTCTCTCTCTCTCTCTCTCTCTCTCTCTCTCTCTCTCTCTCTCTCTCCTCTTCTCTCCCTCTCTCCCTCCCTCTACCTCTCCCTCCCTCTCCCTCCCCCCCTCTCTCTCTCTCCCTCTCCCCTCTCCTCTCCCTTCCTCCCCCTACTCTCCCTCTCCCTTCCTCCATACCCCTTCTTATCTCCCACCCTCTCCTCTCTCTCTCTCTCTCTCTCTCTCTCTCTCTCTCTCTCTCTCTCTCTCTCTCTCCATATTCTCCCCCTCTTCTCTATCTCTCTCTCTCCCTCCCTCTACCTCTCTCCCTCTCTCCCTTCCCCCCTCTTCTCTCCCTCTCTCCCTCTCCCTCCCTCTCCCTCCTTCCCTCTCTCCCTCTCCCTTCCTCCATACCCCTTCTTCTCTCCCACCCCCCCCTCTCTCTCTCTCTCTCTCTCTCTCTCTCTCTCTCTCTCTCTCTCTCTCTCTCTCTCTCTCCCTCCCTCTCCCTACTCCATACCCTCTTCTCCCCCTCTTCTCTATCTCTCTCTACCCTCTCCTCTCCCTCCCTCCCCCTACTCCCTCCCTCTCTCTCTCTCTCTCTCTCTCTCTCTCTCTCTCTCTCTCCCTCCCTCCCCCTACTCTCCCTCTCCCTTCCTACATACCCCTTCTTCTCTCCCACCCCTCTCTTCTCTCCCTCTCTCCCTCCCTCTACCTATCTCCCTCTCTCATCTTCCCTCACCCCCCTCTCTCTCCCTCTCCCTCCTTTCCTCTCTCTCTCCCTCTCCACCTCTCTCTCCCTCTCCTTCTCCCCTCTTCCTTCCTCCATACCCCTTCTTCTCTCCCACTGTCCCCCCTCCTCTCTCCCTCCCCTAATCTCCTCTCTCTCTCTCTCTCTCTCTCTCTCTCTCTCTCTCTCTCTCTCTCTCTCTCTCTCTCTCTCTCTCTCTCTCTCTCTCTCTCTCTCTCTCTCTCTCTCTCTCTCTCTCTCTCTCTCTCCGTCTCTCTCTCCCCGTCCCTACTCATTCACATCTTTTCTACTACCAATAGCACGTACAGGGTACTGAAACTATTAGTTCACTGCCCTGCCATTACTTTTTTAAGGCAAAGGAGCGCGTATGCGGTACTTATTACTCATAAGCACGTACACGGTACTATTCCCATTATTCGTTACCCTGCGATAACATTTTTTAGGCTTAGTAGCACGTATGCGCTACTTATCAGTCCAGAATGGGAAAAAATAATATTGTTCGACTTGTCAACATTTTATGGTCTAATAGCACGTATGCGGTTTATAGACATTATTTTAGTTTCCGAAGAGCCTCAACGACCTCAAAAGAAGTTTTTGAGGTCATTGAAGGCCCCACTGGAACTATGTCTGCACTTCTATCACTGTTGTATACATAAAAGTAAGTGAATTTCTTGTTTTTGCATGATTTTAAATGATTGAATTATTGTTTTTATTAGTTTTGTTTTTTTGCATGATTTCAAATGATTGAATTGTGATTGTTTAATAGTTTGATTCCAAAAAATAGTGATAAGATGCATATTTATGGTTATTTGTTTGTTTATAAACTTTTCTTTACATATATATGTAATATGGTTCTATTTAGGACAACCGATATCAACCATGGGAAAGAACAAGAGAGGAACGATGGAACAATGAGAGGCTCAAAAGGAAAGACAAAGGCAGCATATGAAGAAATTGCGCGACATAAGAACAATGGGAGAAGAAGGTATGCCATCCTCAACATCTCAATTCGATTTACCAAATGAATATAATGCACCTAATGCAATTGAAGAAAAAACATTTGATCATTTACCGTTTGAACCTAATGCAATTGAAGAAGATACCACATTGAATAATCAATTAAATGATGAACATATTACACCTTCTCTACTTGATGAATTAAATGTACATAATGCACCGATGTTAACACCTCCTAGAATCATTCGTAGGAAACCAAAATATCTAATTGACATTGATGAGAATATATTGAAGCCAATGCCCAATAAAATGAATGAATGAACTTGTAGGAGAATGGTTAAAAGAATATGGAAAAACTATTTTCAAAACTTAAATCAAACCGCAAGATGTCAATTAATTGTTCAAATGATTAAAAATTTGAATTTTAGAGACAATGAAAATTCTAGGCCTAAGATCATCTGAAAGTAACAGTGAAAGAACTATTGTGAGAAATCTATTTGATGCATATCAATCTATTGGTTCAAAATCACATAGTAAAGATTCTAATGCTACTTGACATGCCATTACATCAACCATAATGAGCAAGAAAATAAAAAAAGATCATTTGATAAGCAAAACAAGTAAGTCATTAAACGTTAGTAGAACAACATTAAGTAAAGCATTAAAGAGGCGAGAACAAATAGAGGAACCTAACAATAATTCTCTTTGGGCATTCTCGGGTAGACTACCATGCAAAGACAAGGTTGTTGTTGATGCACTAAAAACATTAATTGAAAATTTTTGGCATGACAACACAAGAGTATCGCCCAACCAAAGAGATATTGTTAGAAGGCAAATTGGGTCTACAAATCATGAGCCACATGCCAAACACTATTTGGATATGACTCAAACTAAATTTTATGAAAGATTCCTTCAAAATTTTCCTCAAATAAGAATTTCTCAAAGATTTTTTGAAATGGCAAAACCTTTTTATATTAAGATTAATCATGTATGCACCACATGTTGTTGTAGGATGCATATTGAATTTTCCATGCACTATGATATTTTTCGTCATATTTGTTCTAATTTGCACACTAACGATGTTTTGCAGGAATGCACCTCCTAAGTCAGCAAGAGAATTTATTTTAAGTGTGCTATGTAATAGACATGATGGTTGCATTTATTATAAGATGCCTTGTTTGGAAGGTTCTTGTACTATATGTGGTGGTTTGAAACGTTTACCAAGATGCATACATTTGGAGAGCACACATGAAATTGGTATGAAACTAGTTTCTTTCGGAAAATACAAGACAGTCGCATATGGAGTTAAAGATGGAAAAGATTTGAAGAGATGTGAGCTAGTGAAAAATGATATATGTGTAGCTCAATTTATGAAAATATTTCAAGAGAACTAGTTTATGAGTACATAATGCATACACATAGAGCTCGATGGTTAGATGAGCAATTCAAGTTATGTAAGGACACATTTCCTCTTGGCACCATTGTCTCTATCATTGATTTCACTGAAAATTTTTACACTACAACCTCAAAATGAACTGCAATCCATGTATTATCACTCTACACAAGTTTCTATTTTTATGCATAGAGGAGGATAGAAAGGTTGTAAGAGAGTATCACTTCTACATAAGTGATGATCGTACTCATTCATCAGAGTTTGTACAAGGATGCTTTAAATTTTTCTATGATAGTTTAAGGGAAAGGAACATACGATACAACCGACACTTAATATGGTCAGATAATTGCACCGCACAATTCAAGAATGCAAGGATGTTTTATTGGTTGACAAAGATGCATGTGACAAGCGGTGTACAACATTTTTGGAATTTCACTGAGGCTGGACATGGTAAGGGAGAGCACAATGGTGCAGGAGCATGTGTGAAAATAGCCCTAGCTGAGGAAGAATTGAAGTACGAAGGTGGTGCTGAGTTGATAGATGCAAAAACAATTGTGCGATGGTGTAAGTCTATGATGGGTCCAAGTAATCCAGGTACGTCATTGGTTCGTAGATATTTTTGGTTGATCACTGAATCTAACATTGAAAACTATCTAGATTGTTGTATAGTTGCAGGATTGAGTGACATGCACTCATTTATGAGTTCAAATTCAAGTTCATTGGTAATTTATACAAGACAGATGGTATGTTTTTGCTCTTCATGCATGTATTGTTTGTGGGAAGAATGTGAATCACACGATTGGGTTGACAAATGGTCTTGTAGACCGTTGGTTCCGATTGATTCATATCAAATTCCCAAAGCACTACAATTGAGCCAGATGGAGACATCAGTGGATTTTGACCATGTATCCGACCTAGTGGATTTAGGTGATTTTTTGAGTTAATTTTTTTGCAAGTATTCTTTTTGGTTCATTTTGTTGTACATCATACTTTATTTTTGGTATTAATTAACACTTTATAAAATGCAGGTCATGTGTATCCAGTTGTTGCAGAAGAGAACAACGAAGAAGGAACAAATTACTATTTGTGTCATTGTGTTGAGCCTAAAAGAAAATCGACAACCAAAATCATTGATAGAGAGGGTATTAAGTACCCAATAGGGTTTGTTGTCGTGACAAGAACATGGCTTCGGAGATACCCTATCAAGAATTTTGATGTTTAGTTGTTTAAGGACTTTGAAACACACAGATATATTCTTCATTTCTCTAACCTTGTTGTTGTAACAAATATTCATTTGATGAATTATTGTGGTAGACCTCATAACAAGATTTTATGGAAAGTTCGTGAATCTAACGACGAGGCAATACTTGACACAATACGGGTTAGAGTCGATCCTGAAGGCTCACTTGATTGATTCTACAGTTCAGAGTAGAATGATTTTGAGAATTTTGTATAAATCATCGACAAATTGTTCTATATTCATTTTTTGTATATATAAATGCCCATGAGCTGATTTTTACATGTTTAGGGGCATAATTTTGTATATTTAAATGGCAATGAGCTGATTTGTACATATGTACATGCCAAATTTTGTATATTAAAATGGTGATGAGCTCAATCGCACATATTGTAATGCCAAATTTTGTATAAAAGCCCATGAGATGATTTGTATATTAAAATGGTGATGAGTTGAATTGCACATATTGTAATGCCAAATTTTGTATAAAAGCCCATGAGATGATTTGTAAGACATTTTTTTGTATAATCAAATAGCCAAGAGCTGATTTGACCATATTAAGAAGCAAATTCTTAAAAAATATGTGACAATGTTTTGTGACTATTTTGTGTGTCAATGTTTTGTGACTATGTTTTGATTATATGTGATGTGTCCCTAGTCAATCATGAGAATTCTTGATTCTTGAATAATCATGGAGAATTATTTGAGTCATTAGTAGGTCATAGGGGTCATAGATTGAGACTAGATACAATTTGAGCAAAAATTGTCATAGTTGTCAAAAAAATTGTCAAGCAACTTCTACATTGCGTCAGTAGGGTATGGCACTCAACATTCTGGTGCTTTGGGATGCAAGATAGGGGCATTCCTATCGTAAACTTTCCCACCCAGACACACTCGTGATGTCGGTTTGTGCACACGATGAACCAAATCAATTCTAGCCAATCTTGCAACTTTGTATTGCATGCAATTGACGACTTTTGCAGCAGGCAAAAAAATGCTACCAATCAAAAATGGCTTCGATTCATCAAATATGGAGAGAGGAAATTGTAGAGGAGCCTCACACGACCCTATGGGTTCAAACGGATCGACCAAATGTGTCCTGGATTGGAAAAAAAAGTCCGTCAAATTTTGACAATTTTTTGGACTCAGGGCACTTGAGAGATCGCACCGGTACGGTATGACTCTCGACGTTCTGACACTTTGGGATGCATGATAGGGGCATGCCTAGCATAAACCTACCCACTCGAACATGCTCGCGACATCGGTTTGTGCACACAATGAACCAAATCAATTCTAGCCAATCTTGCAACTTTGCATTGCATGCAACTGATGGTTTTTGGAGCAAGCAAAAAAATGCTACCAATTGAAAATGGCTTCGATTCATCAAAAAAAAAGAGAGAAAATTGTAGAGGAGCCTCACACGACCCCATGGGTTCAAATGGATCGACCATATGTGTCCTGGATTTGAAGAAACAGTCCGTCAAATTTTGACAATTTTTTGGACTTAGGGCACTTGAGAGATCGCACTGGTATGGTATGACTCTCAACGTTCCGACGCTTTGGGATGCACGACAGGGGCATGCCTAGTGTAAACCTGCCCACTTGAATGCACTCGCGATGTCAGTTTGTGCACACGATGAACCAAATCAATTCTAGCCAATCTTGCAACTTTGCATTGCATGCAACTGATAGTTTTTGGAGTAGGCAAAAAAATGCTACCAATTGAAAATGGCTCCGAGTCATCAAAAAATGAGAGAGGACATTGTAGAGGGGCCTCACATGATCCCATGGGATCAAACGGATTGACCATATGTGTCCTAGATTTGAAGAAATAGTCCGTCAAATTTTGAAAATTTTTTGGACTCAGGGCACTTGAGAGATCACACCAGTACGATATGACTTGACGTTTCGATGCTTTGGGATGCACGATAGGGCATGCCTAGTGTAAACCTGCCCACCTAGATGTGCTCGCAATGTCGGTTTATGCACACGACGAACCAAATCAATTCTAGCCAATCTTGCAACTTTGCATTGCATGCAACTGACGGTTTTTGGAGCAGGCGAAAAAATGCTACCAATTGAAAATGGCTCCAAGTCGTCAAAAAATGAGAGAGGAAATTGTAGAGGAGCCTCATGTGACCCCACGGGATCAAATGGATTGACTATATGTGTCCTGGATTTGAAGAAACAGTCAGTCAAATTTTGACAATTTTTTGGACTCAGGGCACTTGAGAGATCGCACTGGTACGGTATGACTCTCGACGTTCCAACGCTTTGGGATGCACGAATAGGGCATGCCTAGTGTAAACCTGCCCACCTGAACATGCTCGCGACATCGGTTTGTGCACACGATGAACCAAATCAATTCTAGCCCATCTTGCAACTTTGCATTGCATGCAACTGACGGTTTTTGGAGCAGGTGAAAAAATGCTACCAATTGAAAATGGCTCCGACTCATCCAAAAATGAGATAGGAAATTGTAGAGGATCCTCACGCGACCCCATGGGATCAAATGGATTGACCATATGTGTCTCAGATTTGAAGAAACAATCCATCAAATTTTGATAATTTTTTGGACTCAAAGAAATTGAGAGTTCGCACCGGTACGGTATGACTCTCGACGTTCTAGCGCTTTGGGATGCACGATAGGGGCATGCCTAGCATAAACCTACCCACCTGGATATGCTCGCAACGTCAGTTTGTGTACAGGATCAACAAAATTTGACCATTGCGAGTGTGAGGGTGCTCTCGCACCAAACACATTGTTGTTTATATTCATATTGTCGATTTTTGTTGTTTATATTCATATTGTTGATTACATATGCAAATATTCATTTAAATTTATAAAAGGGCAGCCACCAAATACAACGAATACACAATAATGAACTGAATACAAGGAGTTTTGTAGGGTTAATTCAACATTTTAGAAATTTTATCAAATCATATTCCACGATTGCAATGTTTTATATCATATATTTTTGTTGTTTATATTCATATTGTTGATTACATATGCAAATATTCATTTAAATTTATAAAAGGACAACCACAAAATACAATGAATACAAAATAATAAACTCATTACACATTTATTGGATCGAATATCGATATTTATATATATAAAAAAATGCATGTCTGCCAAGTCAATACAAGTATTACAAAAATGTGGCATATGCCATGTCCAAATCGATATACAATAAAAATGTAGAATATATCTACATGTATTGGTCATTCTATGACCAAAACTAACACTATATGATCCTAAATTTGTGGTGGATCATCAAAATCAAGCTTCTTCGATGTAGTACGTGACTCTGCAGATGGCTGCAAAACCACAATTCAAAAGCCAAGTTAGAATTCTTTTGTAGAAAATAGTTCACAATTAACAACATAACTATGCATTTAACTTTAATTCCTTTGCAATTGAAATGTAGATTACCTCATCGACTTCTCTAGGAGCTAATGTCTTCGCTCTCCTCTCCTTGTCACTCTTAGGAGTTTTTTTGAAGACATACTTAAATGGATCCACGTTATGGTCATACCGCGAAGGGGTTTATTGTAGATTAAATGTACAATTAATACAATGTACTAACTTAAATATATCAAAAACACATAAAAGCTATAATATAGAGAGAAGTGACGTACCTGTACCTGAGATGCTTCTCCAATGGACTGAGGATGGTTCACCATCGATGTAGAAATTGTCGCTATTACCTATACAAAACATATTCAAAGATTAAATACAATTAATATAATAATAAGTATTGAAGGTTAAAAACAATTAATTTTACATATCAAACAAAAGTGTACCGGATCCTGAGATGCTTCTCCAGTGCAAGGAGGAGGGTTCACCATTGACGAAATAGGTATGGATATTTCCTGTATGAAAAAATTATAAGATTATAATATATCACAAGTTCACGTGTACATGTGCATATAATCATGAAATCAAGAAAATAAAGTAGAGATACATACCTCCGCCCTCTCTTAATCCGCGGGCGAATCAGGTGCATTTAACAAATCCACAAAGCTCAATGGCCGCTGTACATGTAAAATAGACAAAAAACACTAATCAATATACAAACCCCAGCTAATACTTGATTTCAACATTTTCAAACAATTGTACAACTAAAAATGTGTTCAATTACCTTCTTCCCACGTTTTGGCATCTTCGAGGAATTCTTTTTCTTAGGACGAGCCCTAGACGCGCAGGGGGTACCCTAAAAAAAACAAAATTAACATGAGATATTAGTACAGATAATAAATTAAACATAATTTTAATGTTCTAAAATGAAATGACTTGCATATTCCATCAAAACAATACATAAAAAGAGTTGTACAAAATATGATACTGTATAGCCTTGTAGGCCAAAATCGATCGCAGAGAGCGTGATATCATTAATCTAGGACATTTCGTTCCCTGTCAACACCTACAAACCAGAAATTGGACCAATCATTAAAGATAGTTAGTATATCTTGTATTTTTTTGAATTCAAAATGTACTATTCTATTTTAACATGTTACAAAATTTATACCTCAGGCATCAAAGTTGCAGCTATAGTAACTTGGGGAGGTGTATGGGATACCGTTGCTGCATCTTGAAATGCATATTATTTGTCTCAATTTAAATCGATGTATAAATGAAAATTCATTTATGTAATTACAAATTTAAAGTGACTGATAAATAAAATGTTATGAATTCAAATCAACACACCTATGTCTGTGGCTCATGGGCAAACACCATGTCCATCAACTCATCTGTTAGTGCGACATCCTCAACCGTGTAAGCCTCACATCTACAACCGCAAATCGTGCACAGATGATATGAGGATCCATCTGCACTGGCTGCATCATCTATCCTCGAGAATATCCCCGAGCAATTGACACACATATGCTAGATGGGCTCTCTGTCGCCTTCTAATGGCTCATCATCCAATACAATAGGGTGTGCTAATGATGTCCCATGCTGGATGATGGCACCAGTCAATGTTGTGGCCGCCTGAAGAGTCTGTAGCTCCATCGACTCTTTCAACTCTAATGGGATAGCATGATGCACCTTGGGTTTGGGTGCTAGGGGGCGGTGACTCTCCGCGGCTAATGGCCTACGGACTCCAAGTCTATCTTGGGCAGAGCCACCACCTCTACCATGAAACTCTCTCGTGTCAAAATAGTTTGGCCACACATTGAGCATAAATTCACAATATATTTTTCTCAAAAAATATAATGGCACCTCATAATTATTACAAGGTGGATCATCGAAGACCATCCACCACCTTTGCCAAAAAAGATTCTTCATCTGCACATTGGTACACCAATGTATGGGAAACCTCTTTGCATTAAGAGGTAATGATTGACTAGTTTTGGGATCAACAAAAAGGGCACATATTTGTTGTTTAGTAATATTTTTGTTTTTTACTCCATCGTATGATAGCCCATTGGCATAGAATTGACAACACCTATCCCTAAAGCTTCCCCATTTGGTAATTTCTGTGGAAACAACCATGGCACGACTTGCTAATGTTTCTAGGCTAGTGGTGAGGGATTGATGATGGTCAAGTTCAAAAGTTTTCAATTTAACAATCAGTCTATTGATTTTAGACGTATTTTGTCCTAATTGATTAATTAATTCTTCCTGTGTTTCGGGTGTGCAGTCAAAAGGAGGAATTTGGGGTTGTTCTTGTGTGTTTTCAGAAGGTGCATTTGGTTGTTCTTGTGGGTTTTCAGGAGGTGCATTTGTTTGTTCTTGTTCTGGATTAGAAGAATCTGGTTTTTGAAATAAAAAATGAAAAAAACCTAATCAAAATTAATGAAATTAAATTCAAAATGTAAGACAAATTTCATAAACTGGAAAGAAAGACAAAAATAAGGAAAAACTAACCTTGATCCATGGCTTGGAGGATAAATATAGCACCCTGTTCGTGGTTCAGGAGAGGAAATGGGGGAAATTGAAGTTAAAAACGCGCTATTCATGGGTAAATGAGACCCAGATTTTTTTTAAAAAACTTTTTTTACCAGGCACTGTGTACGCGATTTTATTTGGATTATTAGCGTGTACGTGCTCATTTTCCTATGAATAGTGTGTATGCGCTCATTTTCCTAATAATAGCGCGTACGCACTTATTTTTCTAAAAGAAGCACGTACGTGCTATCTTCTCTAGGCTCGGGAAGAACAAACCTAAGCGCGTACGCAGGAATTTCAAATTTTAAAACCACGTACCCGCTGCTTGTTTTTTCATGTTTTTTTTGGGTGGTGTCCATTTTTTTGACCACCATCTTTGTGCACACTCCCTCTATCAAGATGAAAATACTAATCAACTGGATCATCAAGTGCTACATACAATGAATATGAGCCTGCTTATATAGGCAAGGCTATATGGATGTGCGAGAACACAAACATGACATGTGGCTCAATAAGAAACAAGGGTAGGTAAGAAATAGGTGTGGGTAGGTAGGAGAAACAATATAATATTCTACATGAGGTGGATCATCCATCGAAGGTGGAATTATCACACCACAATAAGTAGATATGATAGAATAGTAATAAGATCAACACCATAAAAGGTGGAAATTATCCTACACACACTATCTCAATGTGACACAAACACCCAAATGTCTCATACCCAAACTACTATGTAATGCATTTCCTAAGTAAACTTAAGTAAGGTGTAATAATATCCATGATGAATAATTATTTACACCAACACCCCCCCTTAAGTGAAACTAAGGGGAATGCACTAAAGTCTACAATGCAACTAAGCAATTCAAGATGGTTCCCAGATATGTGGCCATGTTAGGTACCCATGTACAAATGCAAATGCATGTAAACCAATGCAATGAAATCTCTCACAAAGCGGGGAAAGAGAGAAAAACCCAATGGGAAAAAACCCTCCCCCAAAAGAGAGATGATGAAAGCACCCAATACTCTTAATGATGAATGAGAAGAACAAAAGATCTCCCCCCCATAAGAGAGAAGAAGAGACCATGAAGCCCTCCCTCAATCTCAAATCTCCTGCAAGGATGGTCCAAGATGTTGACCAAAATGCCTCCCCATAAGAAAGAAAGAGAGCCAATGTTGCACCAATAATGTCAAACTGTGACAAAACCAGGTACCATGTCAATGACGACGAATCACTCACTACAACAAAATAAAGATCAAGCATGGAGACAAGCTGCTTTGAGCATCATTTGGATACTCGTAAATGACATAAATATTGGTACAATCAAAATCTCATGGGAGCCATGCACAAATGTGTACAATCTAAGTCTCAACTAGAGCCATGCACCAAGTCTCACAAGATATTTCTAATCTACGTGTACAAGAGGATTACATCAAATAGTCAATAAAGACAAGATACAAAGACATGTGACACTTTATGATAGTGTGAGTACAACATTGCTCATGCAAGAGCATACATCATGATAAAATATTCAAATGTGGAAAAATGATGCCACCAACAAAGAAGCCTTGTAGAATACTATAGATGAAGGTGCCTCCAAATGGAATTTCACCAAGAGATATAAATGAACAACTAACCCCCCATAAAAAGATCATGTTGGCACTTGAAAATAATGGCAATGTGGACTTCTAGTTTCTACTTTACAACTTCTCAAAATGAGATATAAGAGACTTCAACAAATACTGCTAGTGATCTAAACTAAGATCCAAGCAAAATACAAGTACCAAATAGGCCAAAAAAGACCAAATATTGAAAGTACAATATCCACTCAAAAATCATTGCAAACAAATGGCAGATTATGAAAGTAGACAAAAAATTATGCGCTTTCAAAAAAAAATGACACCTGACAAGGAGTCCATATGAGCCCAAACGAAGCCTCCAAAGTTGTAAAAATCGGGATTTCATGATTTTTGAAAAAACTATATCCGAAAATCAGAAAAATCTTGCACCACTGTACAGATCATGAAATTCTACCCCAAAATGAAAAAAAATTGCTCGAAAAAATCAGTCCGGATGAGTGAGATATCACTATTTGAAAATTGTCTACAAAATTATAATTTCTGGAAAATTTTCGTTGCAGCTTCAAACTTCAAATGCCTCTAGATTTGGCCTCCGAAGTCCGATTTGGATGAAACAAAAGGAAAAAATGAATTTCTTGGACCGCCTCAATCCAATGGTAACCTCATATTTGACCCATCAAGATTCAATAATAACCCGCAATAGAAAGCTCCAAAATACACAACCCCAAATAGCATCACATTTCTCTCAATTAGCAAACCACTAACACTATAATGGCTCTGATATCATGTGACAATTTGCCAAGATATAGAGGCAATGAAAATCACAAATAAGAGAGAAAAAAATAGATGATATAAATAAACTATATTCTATCAAGATGAAAATATTGATCAATTGGATCATCAAGCATTACATACAATGAATATGAGCCTGCTTATATAGGCAAGTCTATATGGATATGTGAGCATACAAACATGGCATGTGGCTCAATAAGAAATGAGGGTAGGTAGGAAATAGTCATGGGTAGGTAGGAGAAACAATATAATATTTCATATGAGGTGGATCACCCACCGAAGGTGGAATGATCACACCACAATAAGTGGATATGATAGAGTAGTAACAAGATCAACACCATAAAAGGTGGAAATTCTCCTACACACGCTATCCCAATGTGGCACAAACACCCAAGTGTCTCATACCCAAACTACTATGAAATGCATTTCCTAAGTAAACTTAAGTAAGGTGTAATAATATCCATGATGAATAATTATTTACACCAACATAATTTAAACTTAATCTTCCTCCTTGTCATCTATGACTTCCATGCCAGAGGCCTATGATTCATTGGGATTATCAGCCTGGAATGGGGTCCACCACTCTTCTACCATATAACTCACCCACCATTCCCCTTTTGGTTCTTTTACCACTCCAAGCCATTGCTTAAGGAATGAAATGTTCCTTGCAATCTTTGTTTGTCTTTGATGAGAGAGTTTATGATCCTTGCTACTTAGAATAGGCCTTTTGAACTCTATATTGAGCACCTCTTCCTTATCTATATCTTCCGTGACTTTGGAGTAATCTTTTGGGTAAGGTATTTGAAGCTTATCAACCACACATTTTATCGCCATTTCTAGGTTGACCAAGTATTCTTCTTTGAAAATCAACCTGCATAATGTGACTGTGACTGCCTTTTCTTCTCCCATTGTGAGTAGTATGCTGCAAACCCTACTAGGATGATACTATTAACTTGTTTCCTATGTTTTGAGAGTATAATCTCATCACCTAAAATCCTTTTGGTCGCATGTATGACTGAATCATCTTCAGATCTCAAAATAACCGACCAACATTTGTTAGAGATCTCTCCGAGGAAGGACATTTCATGCTTCTCAGGGCAAAGACAAATACCAGAATCCATTTTTAAACACAACTAAGTGTTGAGTGCCTATGCTTAGATATACTGGCTATGTCAACCGGTATTATCGGTAATACAAGTTGTGACCTTGGTTGTGCCAGGCTATTCTCATGATGTTTTCCTTTCTGCCTTTCAGTATATATTATGATTGCTTACTGATAACTCTGACATATTTCCCTCCCCAAAGTGACTTGTTGTAATGACTGCGGGAGTAATTATTACTTTTTCATGATTGTTGGTTTGCCTTATTCCCTACCCTTATCAATGTATGATTGCTCAAGTAGTCGATCAGTATCTTCATGATGATTTCTAGCTTATTATGTTTAATCATTTTTATATATATCTATATCTGTGTGTAAGTATATATTATCTGTATTAAATTTTTGTCCATGATCGTGTGTGTATATATATATATATGGCTTTATGAATTTATATCTATAAACATCTTTGTATATTTGCAATATGTAGATTTATGTATACATATATGCACCTATGTGTGTGTGTGTGTGTGTGTGTGTGTGTGTGTGTGTGTGTGTGTGTGTGTGTGTGTGTGTGTGTGTTATATGTGTATATATCTATATCCATACTTGTATATCTGTATATATATGCATATATGTGTATGTACATATAGATTTGAGTATTTAATCTTGTTGTATGTGTACATATGAGCAATGTATTTCTGTCACATCTGTGAGAGTTTCAACCCTATTCTGTCATGTCGTATCGATTGTGAGATTGTTGATTGCTTTGTCATTTATTCTCTGTTTGTCTTATATCCTTGTGTCTCTAGCTTGTTAAGGGTTCAAACCATGTCTAAATGGTAATGTATTGTCATATGATGATGTTTATGCATATCTATATTATATAGATCTATCTATAAACAGGTTTTCATATATGTCTATATGTATGTTTGCATATTTCGGCCTCTGTATATATGTCTATATATATAGATATTTATGTATATCTCTATGTAAGTATGAAACATGTATATGTCTATGTATGTATATACATGTATACTTGTATGTTGTCATGTCATATACTTGTATGTATATAACCCTATATGCTTACCAACATACTTTATTTATATTCATTTGCATCTATAAAAGGGAGTAATTTCTACTCTAGGAATACTATTGATAGGTATATATATGATTATATGCACATATATTTGTATATGTGTCCATGAATATTTGTATATATGATGATATATGTATATGCACATCTATATATGTCTCTTCTACCATATATATGCACGTGTACACATATAATTATATAAATACAAATATATGCCTACATATATATCTCTATATGTGCATATACATATGTATACCTTCCAATATGTATGTGAATGTGCTGTTTTTAGGATTATGTCTAAATATCTGCCTGCGTATGAGTATCCTGGTCTGATTGCCTGTATCTTAATGATGTGGTTCAATTTGTTCCATCTGCCCCTAAATTGGATAGCTTATCTGCCAATGTGTTAGCTTCCCTATAGATGTGATTGAGCATGTAATGTGAGAAACTTTCCATTAGAGAGAGGGATCTATCCAATAAACTTCTGAGCTCCCAGTTTAGCATTTTCCTAGTCCTCATTGCATTAACAATGATGACCGAGTCCCCTTCTATTTCCAATTTGGATATTTTTAATTGTTTACATAGGTTTAAACCTTCTATTAGGCTCAATAATTCTGCCTTATTGTTAGTGCAATGCCCTAGATATCAGGATCTCAATCCAATACATATCCCTTCATGTGAGTGGATTATACATCCTTCCCCTACCTCCCTTGGATTACCTCTGGATGTTCCATCAAAGTTGAGTTTGCACCATCCAGTCTCCAAAGGCATCCATTTGCATGCTTTTCTACCCTCGGTCTTATCGCTATTCTCCTTCCCAAAGAAAGGAGGGATTTTAATCCCCTTCCACTGCTTTCTGATATAGTTATCCCAATCTGTAAATGTCATATCATGTTGTGGAATGGTCATATTCCTATTATTGGAGGTTTCTGTGATGGAGGCTTCTATTTTTGCTATCAAATTTTCTAACTTCATTTCTGTCTCCTAAAAGATTCTCTTGTTCCTCTCCTTCCAAACCTCTCAAATTACTATTGTTGGGCTGCATATCCATAGATTGTGGAAGATGCTATTCCTTTTGATGATTGGCCAATTTCTAAGCCAATCCTTTAGGTAAGGGATGATGGCACCTGACTAGCCTAATTGTGCCATCAGCCAATACCATCATTTCTGTGTGTAGTTACAGGTTGTGAATATGTGATCATTTGTTTCCTCATCTTTCTTGCATAAGATACAAATTGAGGGCCCTTTGTAACCTCTAAGTTTAAATTGATCCGTAGTTAGGACCTTCTCCTGAAATACCTCCCAGGCAAAGAAGCCAGCTTTTGGGAGACCGAATTTGTCACAACAAATTGTGTTAGAGATATCGTCTTTGATATCGTTTGCCTCATCGTATATGGTTCTAAAAACATCTTTGTAATTATATTGCCCATCCTTTGATTTTGACCATATAAGATCATCTAGCCCAGGTTTGAGTGTTATTATTCTTCCCTGAAGAATTTGCAACAATTCTTGGTCTTTATTGTTCACCAAGAATGGGAGCATGTTTTTCCATTTCCATCCCATTGTCAATTCTGGTGTCAATATCGTGTAATCCCTTACATGATTCCCCCATAAAGATTTCATTTGATTTTTTATGCCGATTGTGTTCATTAGACTGTCTATTGAGGGGTACCCCCTAGAAATCCTCCCAGAACAAGGCGGTTCTACCATCGTGAATATCTCAGGATAGATGGTTCACTATGAGCGATCGACTTTGTTTTATAAAATTCCAAATACTAGATCCCTTGGGTGGGTTTGTTTCCTTAAATACTCCCTCTCTCTAATTTTGTGATATGTATTTTCTCCTAAGGATTTTGGCCCATTTGGCTTCTGAGGATGTGTACATTCTCCATGCCAATTTTGGCCCTAAAGCCTTATTTTTCCATAGTAATTTTCTTATTCCCATGCCTCCATCCCTCTTTTCTCGACATATCTTTTCCCATGATATCAGTTTCATTTTGTTTTTATCCTCTGCAACATTCCAATAGAAGTCTCTAATTATTTGAGTTAGTTTCTTATAGGCCCCTTTTGGAAGTGGTATACAGGATAGAAGATAGATAGGCATTGCTGCTAATACTATTTTTATGTGGGTTAATCTTCCTGCCCCTGTCAACCATAAAGCTTTCCAAGATGACAACTTCTTCCTCACTTTTTCAATCAGGGGATCCCAAAGTTTGTTGGTTCTGATACCTTTGTCCAGAGGCATCCCTAAATATGTGAATGGAAGATGCCCTATTTTGTACCCTAGATACGAAGCTATCATGTATTCCTCTCGTGCTTCCATATTAAAGAAAAATATTTATGTTTTCTCCTTGTTTACCATCTCTCCTAAAGCCAATCCATAATATTGTAATATGTTCTTAATTTTCTTAGCTTCCTTTAATTGTCCTTTCCCCATAATCATTGTGTCATCAACAAATTGTTGATGGGTGCATGGTTCTACCCCACCAGTGATCTGAATCCCCGTTAGTCTGCTAGACCTCCGTGATGCATCTAGGCTTCTACCTAAGGCTTCAGACATAATTATGAATAAGAATGGGGATAAAGGGTCCCCCTGTCTAAGTCCTCTGGAAACTTCAAAGAATCCTTCCGGTTTCCCATTTAGTAAGATAGAGAACCTAGGGTTTGATATGCAGAAGTAAACCCAATTGATCCATTGTTTGTTAAAGCCAAAGGCCTTCATGCAACTGCAAAGGAAGTATCGATCCACTTTGTCATAAGCATTTTTGATATCTAATTTTATCAGCATATTAGGCTACCCTTGGAGCTGACAGGAGTGGATGGCTTCCTGGACAATAATAATTCCATCCAAAATTGATCTATTGGGTACAAACCTTGTGTTTTCTTCTGATATTATGGTAGGTCGTAATTTTTTTAGTCTATTGGCCATGACTTTAGCTAGTAGTTTATAAGTCATGTTACATAGAGAAATGGGTCTGAACTCTTCCCATTTTAAGGAGTTCTCCTTCTTTGGAATTAAGGCCAAAAAGGTGTTATTAATCTCTTTTAGGAATTTCCCTGCATTGCGGGTGGATTCCAAGGCATTGGTAACCTCATCCCCTAAGATGTGCTAGCATTTCTGAAAAAAGCTAGCAGGGAAGCAATTCGGTCCAAGGGCTTTGTCTCCCTAAAATTGCGCCAAAGCCATTTTAACTTCTTCATGGGTGATTTTAGAGTTTAACATTTTATTATCTGTCTCTGTTATCAATTTGGGTATGTTATTTAATAAGATTCTATTGTTAAGGAGATCTGAGTGTTCCTAGTTGTTGAGGATATTTTCAAAATACTTGGTTGCATCTTTTGCGATCAGATCTTTTGATCCGTTATGGTCTGATCACTGTCATTTGTGATTTGAGTAATCTTGTTTGCTGCCCTTTTCATTTTGACATTGTTGTGAATTTTTTTTTTGTTTCTATCACCATCTTTTAACCATGTCTCTCAAGATTTCTATTTCCAGTATATCTCTTCTCTGGCCAGAATGCCTTCATATTCACATAAAAGCATTTTCTCAGCCTCATATGTTTTAGAGGTCATCCCATTTTGCATCACATCAGTGTTTATCGTCTCCAGCTCATACTCAATTCTTTACTTTTCCTCAAAGATGTTTTTAAATTTCTCTTTGTTCCAATCTAATAGCTTGTGCTTAATCTCTTTCAGATTAGAGACCAGACAGTACATTTTTGATCCTACAAAGATACTATCCTTCCACCATTTTTGTATGTTGGGGAGGAAGTCTTCATGTGTAAACCACATTCTTTTCAACTTGAAGGGGCACCCAGTTTTCTTTGTTTCCCCTAGAAGTTCTAAGCATACCGAGTAACGATCAGAGCCTGACCAAGGTAATACTATAGTATTTAGTTTTGTTCGAAGATCGATTAGATCTCCTTTAAAAAAAAATCTATCAAGTGTTTTTGCTATGTTGGAGAAATATTTTCTTCTGTTATTCCATGTGTGAAAACCTATCTCAGTTTTGATTTCTAGTAAGTTACTGTTATTTATCCAGTTTGCAAAGTCTCTTTGTGGTTGTTTAATAGTTTTTATCCCACTGCTTCTATGAGATAAGTATAAAATGGTGTTGAAGTCACCACCTATGATGATGTGTTTTTCAACCTGAGTATTTAAGTAGTGTTCAATTTCCTACCACACTAATCTCTTTTTATCTATAGGAATTGGGCCATATACATTAATAATAATAAACTCAAGATTTAGACTAAGGGCTCTTAGTTTGCTAGCCATCCAATTTTGCATCTTGGTTTGATATGTGAATGCAACTACATTTTTTCTCCACATTATACCTAGTCCCATCGATGCCCCTATAGACTCCACTGCTTCCATCTGCCATTGGGTGAACATCTGCTAAAATTATTCATGTCAGTCTTGCCTTGTTTTGTTTCTTGTATCATAATTATATCCATAGCAGATTTTAGTATGCTTTGCTTAATCAGTCTTTGTTTGTTAGGGGCTCCCAAACCCCTAACATTCCATGTAATTATACCTCTATGAGGGGGTGGGGATATTTTCCTTGCCCCAACAGTATTGTAATTTTGGCCTGCCCCTTTGCATCCCCGTCCATCTTCCTTTTGTCTAAAAAAGACTTCCGACCTCTTTTGTTGCTCATGGATTTGCCACAGTCAGGAATTGATTTCTCACCTCCCATCTGAAGGATACCTCTATTTTGTGGATTGTTAGAGTTGT
Source organism: Cryptomeria japonica (assembly GCF_030272615.1). NCBI lineage: Eukaryota > Viridiplantae > Streptophyta > Pinopsida > Cupressales > Cupressaceae > Cryptomeria > Cryptomeria japonica. Next base: position 708,601,958 of record NC_081409.1, on the reverse strand, counting down.
TGTCTAATACTATGCTATTTTCCATTACCTGCATATCGATCAGTTCATTGATAATTAATTCTCTTTCCTCATTTACATTCAATCCTTCCATAACTGGAGATTCCTCCAGAGTTGGAGAGGCTGTGGTTGTATCCTCTTGAGCCACCTTAGTCGGGTTGGTGATTAGTAAGGGTGTTTTGGGGGGGTCTGAACCTATTCTATATTGGATATGTTGACATTATTTGCCCTATTTGTCAGAGCATCAATGAGTATTTCCTCGACAAATTCTTCAGCTAGTTTCCCCATTAAGTTTTCTATAACATTGTTCAATTTTGCTTGGATTCGATCCTCATTATCATAAAATTGAGTTTATATGGCTCTGTCAAGATTGTTACTCAAGACCGGGATAGGAGGTGGGGTTGAGATAACACCAATCTCTTGTTGACCAATGTTTATAATGAAGCCACCCTTGTCATCATTAAATTGTATGTTTATTTTCTCATTTGAAGCTCTATGTTTTTCCATTACTATCCCCCACGGCTTCTGCAAATTAGGGTTTGACCTCTTGCAGAAAGCTAAATCTTCTGCTACTAGTCCACTATACCATACCAGTTTTAGACTGTAGATGCCATCTGTCATTTCTAGGATTATAATTTTTTAGATATTCCATGCCCTTGTTTACTTCTATTAGTATTTTTATGTCTAAGTTATCCGACCAATTTTTTTCTACGGCTATGAATTTACCCAATTTATCCCCAATTTCTATAAGGATTTTAGCATGCATTAATTCTATAGTCCATTGTGGATTTCTATCCATTTTGATACCATTTTAAATTCATACCCATTCACATCAAATTTTGATCAATGAAATTGAAGTTTGTGCCTTTGTAAAAAATATATTGTTCATGCAATAGTTTGTCCTTCAGAGATTTATCATGGCATTAAAAGTATAGAAAGTTATTTGCTAGGGTTTTCATACTTACTTGGCCATGGAATGTTGTTTTCCACCATTCCACAATTCCGACGAGTGGCTGATTATTCCTTCCCCATTTCTCAAAGAGCCCGTGCCCTCTGCAATATTTACTTAAATCTATTGCTTCTCTAGGGTTCATAATTTTGATGAACTTTGGGTCAAGTTTTATCATTGCCAGGGCATCCTCTCTCCTTACATCATGATGGAGCGAGTTCCCCAGCTTTGAGACTGGAAATGATTTTGCAAATTTGGGGCCATGTAATGGCAATGTCCTTCTTCCATCCTTAGCAGGTGTACCATAACCCTCCGCTTTGTAGGTATGTGGATGAGTATTCTGTTGTGGCTTTCGGAGGGGATGTCTGGGGCCTGAAGAATTTTCTTGAAACCTCAATGGTATGCTGTTTTATTTGGTGGCGCAGTCGGGGATTTGATAAGTGATGGGTATCAGCCACATTTTTTATTGTTCCATAGCCCTAGCTTCCTTCTTCTCTGCCCTAGCTACTCTCTTGCCCAATACCAATTGCCACAGATGTTTCCCTGCCAGATGGAGGCTTGCCATCCATGTTGAAGTTCCTGCCCTGGTATGGGCGATGGTTGTCGGGATAACGATGTGCAGTGCTCCTCATTATTTCATTCGTAAAAATAATAATTAGAAGTATTACAGTTTTATTACTTTAATATTATTTTTTAATCTTTTTGATAATTTTGGTTGATCTTACTTATTTAATTATATTATATTATTAGCTTAACAATATATATATAAATCTACAAGTATAAGAGAGATAATAACTTTTCCAACCATGGCAAAATGAAATCATGTAAGGCTACACCAGAGTTAAGGATTAGCCACTCAATAAATAACATCTTAAATTATGTTTATATACTTCTATATTTTAATAATCATTTTTTTTATCTATAGATATTTAATAGAAAGATAACTATCAACAAGGTTTCATATCATTAGGCTATGGTAGCACTATATATTGGTAGAGAAATGTGTCTCATGATACCCTAATGAACAAGATTGAAATAAACCTATTCCTTCTTTTCATAAATATATTGGTACATGCATTCATTGATTAATCATAATATTTCTATCTATAATACTTAATTAAGTGGTTAATTTATCATAATATTGTTATTTCACATATTTTAGTCAATTACATAATTTCTATCATTGTATATTACTTAGATAATTGGTTAATCGATATTTCAATAAATTATTTACAATAAGTTTTATAAGATAAACCAAGGCATTAAAAGGATGAACCAATTTCCTTCCATGTTGTCAAGATAGTTTTCTCAAGTTATTGCTTTCTAGGAATAAGTGCGTGTTTTTGGAGCTTATACTTTTTTATGAGTTTCATAACCCATTATTCAGAATCTAATATTCCTATGATAATAAGTTACCAATTCATGGCTTCCCATGCTTTAATGAGGGTCACGAGGCAACTTTATGAATGTCCACCCGATTCAAGGTTTGGTTCTTAAAAGAAAGGTCTTCTGAAAAATGTATTTATTTTATATATTTAGACAATTTTATTTTGTAAGCCTTAATGGGGGTCTTTTGGCTAGATGAAACTTGAGGCTTGGATGGCACATTTCTAGGAACATTGTAATAAGGGAGGATGTTAGCATAAATTTATTATATTACATATGTAAGGTTGTGAAATAGGGATACACTAGTTCAACTATGCAAACAAAGAATGGACTTATTTAACATGACATTGACATGAAAGGGAGATGAAATCAATAGATTCACTCCCTAAGGGATAAGAGCCGATTAATTTAAGATGGCTCACTTTGTGGGGATTGAATTGGATACCAAAATAGGAAAACAAATGCTAGATCTAGGGCTAAAGATGAAAAATTGTTGTAAATGCACATGAATAGGTAATTACAAATCAGATATGAAGTTGTAAATATAGATTTGATATGAGGAAGATGATTTGAACTTGTGAATATGATATGGACTTGAGAATTCTTGAAGGATATGGTGGGATGAAATTTTGTCTTGATGCTCTATGAATGCTTGATGATGATAGTGCTTGTTAACAAATGCTTGTGATGATAACATGACTTAGAGGAATGCTCTTATATAGGGTTCTCAAGGTATTTCCTTGGTTAGGCTGACCTCCAACTATCAAATTAAGAAAAGATGACTTGAAAACCAATGGGTGGGAAACATGCACCAACCCATTCAAATTTGGGTCTAGTTTGGGAGGACAAGGGGGCCTCAAATACCATTATCCAAGAAAAGGTCACCCCAAGTGGTTTTGTCCACCCAAAATATAGTGAACTAGTTGAAGAGGATGTGCACATAAAACAAAATAGAGGTTTGACCAACTATGCAAGAAGATGGCATTAGTTTCAAGTTAAAAGGTCGAGAATAGACTTGGATGAAAGCAAAGATAGGTCACACTAAGGCAGGGGCACAAAAAGTGGTGTAGATTATACGGGGTTTCAAGTATGATGCTACACACTATTTTAGGTGGTTATGTAGTTAGTAGCCAATTTTATTGACTAATAACTATTTTTTCTCTGTATAAACTGGCTATAATACATTAATAATAGATATTGTTTTTACTGGTTTACTACACTTTTGATGCACCACAAAAATATTATTTTGTCTCCTATTTTTTTTCGCATATAAAGCTCCATTATTTATTTTTCAGCTTTAATTTTATCTTTGTTTGTTTTCAATTTTTTTTGTCCACTTTAAGTTAAAGTTTTATTTTTTTTCAAAACTTATTTTCTATTTGTTGTGCAAATAACCACTTTTGTAGAGCCCATGATTATGTGCCTATATTTCTTCTAGAGATTATCTTATAAAAATTATGTAATTGTTTGATCCTAAATTACTTGAATGTTCACTAGGATCATATATATATTAGGATTTTCAATAATTTTCTTCCTTCATGAATAATTTTTAGTTACTAATCTATAAGGCTAGGTACCAACAATTTTTTTTATGCATGGTATAGAAATTAAGGTATTAAATATCTAGGAAAGTGAACCATTGTGAAAGGTGGTCAAACCTCTGAAGGAATTACTATCATCCTCTTCACTTGAAGCAACCTTTAGTTCTTGGAGCTCTAAGTTAACTCACTATAATGAAAGAAGAGCACCAAACTATCTCATACTAATAGATACAAATATTCTAACTATAAAATCTAGAAACACAAGGTAGAGAGATCATCCGTTAGGTTTTGTTTGCTCTCTACCCAAGATGCATGTGTGGATCAAGGATGATAGCATGAAACACTGGCATCTTGTACACAAAAGGTACAAAAAACCTGTATAGAAAGTATAATAGTAACAAAGAATAACAAGCTATGAAATATAAACACTATGTGCAACAATATGAAATGAAACTAACTAAAATGAGTGAATAGAAAGACAAAAAAGGGAGAAAGGAAATGTTACAATAGTCTAACAAATGAAGCTTCCAACCAACATAACTTCTTTTTATATCAAACCTACACACAAAAAAGTGGAGATGAAATGGTGAGGCTGTGATTTAGAGGTCTTGATGCAACCATTATTAGAGGGTCCTTAAAGAGAACAATCTAGGTCATGCAATGAGATTAACACAACAAAAGCAACAACACAACATAGAAATTGAAATATCAGATATCCACAACATCTTAGATTCATCATAAATTCACCAGCAACATCTAGTCAACAAACATGCATATAGGCCTAGTTACATCATACATTCCATATTACAATCCTTTTGGATCACCAAGAGGTGTTTGAATTATAGATCATGAACCAATATCATTGTCTACTTCTATATCCTCCAAAGGATCACATACAAAACATAAATATCTCATCCACCAAAAAGGTAAAGATCACATTCACCAAGATAGGAAAATGAAATTTGTAAGATAGGAGAGCCCTAAAACATAAATATCTCATCCACCAAGAAAAAACATGAAGTGCAGACCCACAAGGAAGGTTAGCCAAGGACTGAGTAACATCGCGCAAGGTTCCAATTAGATCCGCAAGTCAAAAAATTACTCTGCATGAGAAGAAATATTTAACTAACTGGTAAGCCCAAAATTTCTTTGGGAACCAAGCAACAAACATTGGAAATGATAACTTGCCAGAAAAGAATCTAAATGAACTACAAATCTAGAGTAAGGAACAAGAACATGCCTGGAAACCAAAAATCTGGTCTGCAACGAAAAATGAACATCTACTGAAAAAAGCTAACAAAAACAACACAGAAACTGCAACAATGAATTGAACATGAACAAAACTGAAAAACAAATATTTTTGGTTGATGTAAGATTGCTCATAGAGCAAGGATGGTCCTGCATTAGACACCCCGAGTAGAAAGAGATGTTCCATGAGAGGGAACTCATGAACATCGAAAAGGATCTAGGATATAGATTCCATGCTCATTTGATCCAAATGTCTTCTTTGTATGCAAACTCCTTCCTCCTTACCTCTTTCGGTATCTCTGCTAGATTCTCCAACTTCTTTTCCACTTCTTCTCTCTTTCCTTGCTTCATACCTACACATTATCTCTTATTACCACTCTATTTCTTCCACAAATTTGATCTATTCCTTCCACCAAAATTCTTCTTATCTACCACCATAGCTCTAACTTTACTTCCATCCGGTACCACCTTGTTATCGAACCTATTCACAAGTTCCTTCCTCAATTCCATGCCATCATCTGGTATAACTTCTACATTGTTCTTCATAGCATTGAAATTCTTCACAAGACTCAAGTTCTTCTGTTTCTTCTCTTTCTCCTTCAAAGAAGCCAAAGTAAACTTCTTCCCATCCTTCTCAATAGTGATTAGGTTTCTTCTACAATCATAGATAGCTCCTCTATCAAACTGCCAAGGTCTACCCAACAAAACATGGAAATCACTCATAGGTAAGACATCACACAAGACTTTATCCTTGAAAGGTCCAATATTAAAATTTACAAAACACTTCTCTCTCACTTCTACCTTATGATCATCTTGCAATCAACTCACCTTATAAGGGCTAGGGTGCTCAAGCCTCTTCAAACCAAGCTTCTCTACCATCTCTTCTGATACCAGATTATTAGTACTTCCACTATGCACAATAATCTTAAAACACTTACCCCCTGATTTGCAAATAGTCCATAAAAGATTCTTCCTCTATGTAGGTCTCGTATCCTTGTAACTTCTCTGCTCCATTAGGACTCTTCTAAACAAAAGGGACTCTCCCTTCTCTAGTTCTATCATATTCTCACCTGCAACTCTAGTTTCTGGATCTCCACATGCTAATTAAGAAATTCTTTGCCTTTCCCTTGTTACCCTGAGGACATGCATAAGCTCTATGTCCAGTCTCCCCACACTTGAAACATGTACCCAAGAAATCCTTACTACTACCTCCTTTCCTTTGTGTCTTCTACTCTGTTTCTCTACTCCATTTAGATTTTGGTTCTTTAGCAGTCTACTTCTCCATACTACCACTCATCTGCCCTCTATCCGCTACATGTCTCTCCCTTCCCCTAGGGTTATTCTGTTGTCTTCTCTTCACTTTATCTTCTGCCTTCAATGCATATTGATAATCCTCCTCAACTATATAAATCTTCAACATACTTATCTCATCCCGGATGTTAAAACATAGTCCATTTATGTATTTGGCCACCTTTTCCCTATCCATCCCTTGATGACCAGATCTAATCATCACCTTGTAGAATTATTCAGTATACTCCTTCTCACTCATGTCCTTCCACTTCAAGTTTTTTCAACCTTTTGAACAACTCCAACTCATAGTCTCCCACAATGAATTTAGCCTTCAATCTTGCAACCATCTATCTCCAACGGGTGATTTTCAGCTCACCATTCTCCACTCTATCTCTTTGCAACTCTTTCCACCATAAAGTAGCACACCCTTTCAATTTAGTTTGTGCTAATTGGACTTTGTGTGGGTCCTTAACATCTTCAAACTCGAAGTAGTCCTTCAACTCTCTGATCTAGTCTATCAGGTCTTCCAGATTCAACGATCCTGAAAAGTTAGAAACCTCAACTTTATGAACTTTACTCACTTATGCCACCACTCTAAGAAATATTTCTTCTCCCTGATTTGTTGGTCCTTCAACCTCTTCGACCTCAAGCTCTTTTCCCACCTCTTCATATTCATCCTCTGATTTTGGATTCCTTTGCAAACTAGCCAACACGTTTCAGATCTCATTCCTCATCTCATTCTTGAAACCCTCCATCTTCTCTACCCTTCTAGGGCTCATCCTTCTTGGTGACATCTCTTCCTTTGGTTTGATGCAATTGCCTCAACTCGATGATCTAACAACAAAGTTCTAATTGCCTCTCCATCCATGATCTATTGAACACACTTGCAACTTGCCTTAATTTGAAACTCTATTCACCCAAAGAAATGCTTTAAGGTTCTCAACTTGCTTTGATACCATCTGACGCAACCATGGTTTGGAGGGTCCTCAAAGAGAACAATCTAGGTCATGCAACAAGAGTAACACAACGGAAGCAACACCACAACATATAAATTGTAATATCAGATATCCACAACATCATAGATTCATCACAAATCCACTGGCAACATCTGGTCAACAAACAAGCTTATAGGTCTAGTTAGAACATACATTCCAGATTACAATCCTTTTGGATCACCAAGAGGTGTCCAAATTATAGATCATGAATCAATATCATCATGTGCTTCTATATCCTCAAAAGGATCACATACAACAATATATATGTGTGTGTGTGTGTGTGTGTACATATGTATATGTATATATATATCTGTATATATATATATATACATATGTGTATATATATATATATATATATATATACAGATATATATGTATATATATATATATACATATGTATATATATATGTACATACATATATACATACATACATGTATATAGATATATACATACATATATACATACATACATACATATATATATATGTACATATATACATACATATATATATCTATATCTACATACATATACATATATATATATGTACATATATACATACATATATATATATCTATATCTACATACATATACATATATATATATATACATGTATATATATATATACATATATATACATATATGTATATATATATATGTATATGTATATATACATATATATATATATATATATATATATATATATATGTGTGTGTGTGTGTGTGTGTGTGTGTGTATGTATGTACATACATACATATATACAAACATACATATATATATATATATATATATACACATATATACATATATATATGTATATATACACATATATACATATATACATATGTACACACATATGTATATACATATACATATACACATATGTACATATACACACACATATATATATGTATATATACATATATATATATATACATATGTATATATATATATGTATATGTATATACATATGTATATATATATATGTATATGTATATACATATGTATATATATATGTATATGTATATACATATGTATATATACATATATATATATATATATGTATATATACATATATATATATATGTGTGTGTGTGTATATATATGTACATATGTATATATATATATATATATATATATATATATATATATATATATATATCAATATATATATATATATATATACATATGTACATATATATAGATACACACACACACACACACACACACACACACACACACACACACATACTCATTCGGGTCAGCCACAAAAGATTGCATTCACCAAGATAGGAAAATGAAACCTGTAAGATAGGTTGGCCCCAAAATGCGAAGATCTCATTGACCAAGAACAAACATGAAGTGTGGACCCACAAGGAAGGTCGGCCAAGGACCGAGTAACATGGCACAAGGTGCCAATTAGATCCCCTTACCTATAATTTTTTAAACTTTTGGTAAATCGTAAATATTTATTGATTCCCTTCCTTTTCCCCCTTGTTGCAGATTTTCTGAGTTTCTTAACCTTTGTCATGGGGTTCTTATTTTTTAGAATTACCTGAACAACTGACATGTTTAGGGGAGTCTGCAGGAAGTCGGTGCCATTAGAAAGTCGAACTTGTGGTTGTCCCTAAAAGAGTTCGATGGTTGCGAACTTGCTCGACCTTCCGATCCTCTGACATCTTTAATGTTGTGTAAAGGTCAGGCTTCGTCGAAGCTTCAAAGGACCTCTCTAATTTCAAAGTAGGGACATCCTTGATGATGTAATCTTAGGCTTATTTAGCACCCTATTGGGGTGGCAACACAAGTGGTGATAAAGGTAGATCATGCTCGAACACCACCAGAATTAAAAGAGCCTGTCGATTAACGAGAATAGCTGCCCCCGTTGTTATTGTCTTTGACCTCATTAGTTTCCATGTCATGCACAACTTCTAGGAAATAAATCAAGGGAAGATTTACAAAGTACTATCATTAATGGCAATTAAACAATTAAAGGACATGAAAAAGGTGGCGACATGCATTACTATATTTAATGCTGTCATTTTTGCAGAGAACATTAAAGATAGCTAAAAAGAGAAGGTTTTCATTATTTTTCTTCATCAAAAATGGTTTTGCCTCATGATGATGAGTTGCCATTTCATAACCCAGATTTGAATTGGCTAGAGAAAGAGCAGGAGGATATAGTTTGACTTATGGTCTTTTGAATGGAAAGGACGTACTGATTTCAGTGAATATAGGAAGGTCATTTCTATATTAGTAAAGATTGCGTAGCAAGCTAAAAACCACGAAAACCACTTGTAGGACAAGCTCACAACAAGAAGAAACCCAAATATTTGAGTTTAACAAGATGGTGCTTAAAGATAAGAAAGGCCTTGTCGCCAGCCAGATGTTGAGGAATTACAAGAGGATATCATCATGGACTTGACTGACTTTTTTTGAGATACTATACTCGATGAGAAAGAGTTTACAGATATCCTTCTAAAATTGATCGAAGAAGAGGAACTAGCAGAATAGATTGACAAATGGATAGCAGAACAACACCCAACACTCAATGCTAGAGCCCGAGTCCAGTGACTTTATAGCCTTGCGGTTTTGTGGTGTGATTTAGATTTTGTTGCTCGGTGGATCTTTTTCTATTTTGAGAACAGTCACGTTCAAGACCGTTCTCTTTAAATAAATTGTTTCTCAAAACGAAAAAGACTACGGATAATAGGTATAAATGAGTTGATTAGTAGATTTAGGGGATCTTTTGGGCTTACTTTGTTTTACTCTTAAGAGCAAAAACTTCTTTAAGTATATTTCTATTTTATTGTTTTGAATATAGAAAAATTGTTGGTGGCTTTCTGATATTCATAATCTTTGAATTATGATGTGTGGATTCTTTGTGTTCTTTTGAATGGTTATCAGTGGGTGGATTTTTATTTGAGATGGTGAATGATTTAAATTTTCTGTTGCTATAAGAATATTATCTATGAATGATATTTTGTGGTGATTTGGTTGATTCAAAATTTGAAAAATATAAAATAGTGTTTTATATTTTATGCATGCCTTTACAAAGATTTCTTGTTAAATGATCTTTCCTTATTTGCTTTCGGGTTAAAAGCATTGTGATTAATTCTTACTCATTGAATATTATATGAAGGTAGTTGCCACATTGTAAAATAAGCAAAGAATCAGTCAGTAGATAGTTTGTTTAGACTGGTTCAACTGTGGTTATATTTGGCACCTTTGTGGGCATGAGAATATTGATTTAGGTGATAAATATGTTAACAAACATATCCAAAGCTCAAGAAATCGCTCCGCATGAGAAGAAATCTCCAACTAGCCATTAAGCCCAAAACTGCTTCGGGAACCGAGAAGTAGACACTTTAGAAATGATAACTTGTCGAAAAAGAATCCAAATGAACTAAATTTTTTTGAATAAGGAACAAGAATACGTCTGGAAACGAGAAATGTGATCCACAACGGAAAATGAACATCCACTAGAAAAAGCTGACAAAAAAACATAGAAACTGCAACTTTGAACTGAATAGGAACAAAATTGAAAAACAAATATTTTTGGTTGATGCAAGATTTCTCATAGACCAGGGATGCTCCTGCATCAAGTCTACCACAATCAGACCCATGTTTTAGTGTTTCTACCTTAATGAACAACCAAGATAGATAGATCGATAAACAATTACACAAGATCAATAATAAAGATAACACAAATAATATGCTAATGGAGATAAATGAATGAGAAATGCAATGAAAGAGAGAAGAAAATCCCCTTCAACACCAAGAAGTGATAGCTTGTCGAGGTCAAGATGAGAATATTTTGAACCCTTGGAGGTGTGAAGTTGCAACGATAATAAAAATACAATGAACAAGTGTGGTGCTGGTGCATGGGGTGCAAAAAAAACTATCAATAATGGGGTTTAAAAGCACAAAATTTCCAAGATAGATCAAGAGAGTCACAATATTTTTAAATAATGATTAGAAAACCAAATGAACACCCAAAAATGCAAGATATAACAATCCAAACAGAATCCCTAGACATAGAAGGAGGCATTACACTACCAAAAATAGTAGGTGTGTTGCTCCAATGGCCACCTTTGTACTACATTTTCATATGATGCTAGCACAAAGAACAAACATCTCTATAGTGTACAAGTGTCCCCAAGTAAAACAATCAACATGGTCAAGAAATATGACAAGGAGGGTGACTTAGCAAGCCAAGCAGCTAGATGAGGCGAAAGCCAAGGGAGTATCTCCAATTTAGCTTAAAGTGGAGGCACTATTTAATTGGGAATTACACGAGGTGCAATATAAAATTTTACATGAAATAAAATGAATTGAAATTTATATTTCATTAAGTCCAACTTAAAATAATAATATCTTCATATGCAAACTATTGAGAAAAAATCATCTTAAGGGAGACCCCAAACTGAGACTATTTTTCTATTTGTGTGCTTTCGTAGTGAATTGTCTTTGGATATAATCTTTGGTTGCTCACTCACAAAATCACAAAATTATATCAATAAATTAATATTCTTTTGTATTTCTCATAAATTATTGAATGGGCCATAATTGCATTATTTTAGTAGTTTAGCATCAAAGAATCATATTGGTGAAATAGAAAAATTAGAAGAAGAGATATTTTTAGTTTTAAACTTCCAAAAAATAAATACATACATACATACATACATACATACATACATAATACATACATACATACATACATACATACATACATACATTCATTGATGAGTCTATATATCATATCATATATTGTATTCCATAATAAAAGTATTTTTGTTTCCATGTACTTAAATAATCTCTTTTTTTTTTTCAATAAAAGTGGATTATTCCACTAAACTTTTTTATTAATATTTTTTATTTTTTACACAGGATTCAAAGAGCATACCAGAGGAAAGAACCCTGGGAAGAAAACCTCCGGTCACAGCTCATAAAATAAACCTATAGTATCTAATGGATCAATTTATACACCCCACCCAAAACCACATACAAAATGTGGTCACAACACATATAATATCAGTTTTGCATAGAGCCCATATGACAATTTGCCAAAAAAACCCATCGGATAATTTTCAAATGTAGACTCCATAGTTGCTATCAATGGAAGAAGACAAAATTTTCCAAAGCCCTGTGCCAAATCCCATGAGCCAAAAACCTTCATGCCAAAAAAGAAAGTATCAAAAAACCTTTGGAAAAACACTATTATATCAAATACCATGACCTCGAACTCTTCTCTAGACAACGAACATGAATACTTGAAATGAAAGGGGAAAGTGTGAATAATTATCATCATAAAATTTTACATCGACGTTACTCAAGAAAATCATATGACTATTGCTGCAAACCTTCCCATACCCTAGAAGGAATTTCCTCAAAACCCACCTCTCGCTGATTAGCATTGCTATCAATGGTTAAATCTGCCAAATAATCTGCAATCTTATTAACTTCTTTGTAACAATGGGATACCAAGAAAGATTAAAACAATTCTAATTTTTGTAAAATGGGATCAAGTATATACTGCAAATTCCAACAATTTGATTTCTTTTTCATAACACATTGAATAATCACCATAGAATCACCTTCAATTATTAAGTCCTTAATTCCCAAAGAGATTGCCATATCCAATCCAAAAGACAAAGCATGGAATTCCACATAATTGTTAGTTTTAAAACCAATAGCATGACATTTATCTCAAATAAAATTTGCATTGTGATCATAAATTACCATGCCTACCCTAGCTAGCCCAGGGTTACCATGAGAGGCCCCATCAAAATTCAGTTTAAAGTGCCCCTACGGAGGAGGTTTCCATCTAGCAGAGCATCTCTTACCTATTGAATCATTCTTTTTTAAAATTGAACCATGAGAGGGTAAAACTGACAACAACTTCCAAACTCTAGTAACTCTACTATCCCAGTGTGAAAAAGAAGTAAGATTTTCCAAATTATTATAAATAAATGACAAAGCAACCTCAGAGATTGAAGACTCAATTTTGAATAGAACCTCAAACACAGGAGACCTTGTTTTTTTAAATATCTTGTTGTTTCTCTCTAGCCAAACATTCCAAATCATAATAGATGGAGATATGATCCAAAGGCATGCATAAAAAGATGAGGCAAACATAAAGGGCCAAGATCTAAAATGGGAAATGATATCCTTACCAATAACAAAGGATATATTTAACTTCTCAAACAACCACTGCCAACATTCATAAGCATAATCACAATGTAGGAACAGTTGCGAAGAAGATTCCAAATTTTTGTTACAAAGGACATAAGGGAAAACAATAGTAATACCAAGCCCGTCTAGTCTCATACCTGTAAGGACTCTATCTTGAACTGCCAACCAAGCAAAGGCTCCAGCTTTCGGAAGACAAGCCGAATGCCAAAACAACTTATAAGGCCAAGAAGATAAATCTTTAGCAACCATAAGAGAGTTGTAACCATATTTAACAGTGTACTTACCATAAATATTCTTTGTCCAAATAAGTTCATCCTCATAATTAGAAAGAAATATAATTCTATCCCCCAAAATATTTTCAAAATATAATTTCATGCTTTGATCAACATCTAAGAAATCAATCGACTTCCATCTAGCTAGCTTAAGGGGTCCACTAGTCACAATTTCAAAATAATCTGCTACAAAAACACCCCAAAGGGAGGAAAGAACAGTGATCAAAGGAGACCAATCCCTAATATTCACCAAAGGTGTGTGTCCATTCCATACTTCATCCCAGAATCTGACCTTTCTACCATTATGAACAATCCATGAGAGATGAGGCAAAATAACTGATCTACATTTACAAAGGAAATTCCAAATAGCAGAACCCGAAGGCAAATTTGAGACTTTAAAAATGTACTCTCTCGGTCCATTATTTAAATATTTTGCAAACATAATCTGTGCCCATAAGGAGCTAGGCTTGTCATATAATTTCTAAACCAACTTAGCACCTAAGGCTAAATTCTGATTCTCTAGACTCCGAATTCCTGTTCCCCCAAGTTCCTTAGGTAAACATACCTTATCCCATGCAACTAAAGGGAGTTTCTTCTTGCCATCTTTATTATTGTTCCAAAGAAAATCTTTAAGAGTATCCTATAAACTAACAATGGATGCTTTTGGAGACTTCAAAACAGACATGAGATATATGGGAACAACATTCAAAATAGACTTGATGAGAACAATTTTACCTGCCAAAGTTAACCATCTATGATTCCATGAGAGAATTCTTTTAGAAATGACTGAAATAATCTTATCCCAAAAACCAATCTTATCCTATTTAACAAAGAAAGGAATCCCAAGGTAAGTACATGGAATATTTCTAGTCTCAAATCCCCAAAAGGATTGCAACCTATGCTGAACCAATTGTGATGTATTAAGGAAAAAAATCTTTGATTTATCACCATTCACTTTCTGACCAGAAAACGATGCATAATTTTGTATTATTTCTTTAATCACTTTTGCCAACTAACGAAGCATGTCCAAATAATAGAGTATCATCTGCAAAGAGACAATGAGAAATACTTTGGGGAATATTCTGAATCCTTATACCTTTCCAAAGCCCCCCCACTTTAGCAGCCCTAATAGACCAACTAAAGGTTTCAGCTAGGAGAATAAACAAAAAGGGAGAAAGGGGATCTTCCTTTCTCAAACCCCTAGAGGAAGTGAAAAAACCACAAGGAGAACCATTAATTAAAACCGAGAATCTTGCAGAAGAAATACACGCACGAATCCATTTGACCCAGGCCTTGGAAAAACCTAACTTCTCAAGAACAACACATAAAGCCCCCCACTCTACTCTATCATAAGCCTTCATCATGTCTAGTTTAAGTATCATGGTCGGGGTTCTTTGGGTGGAAATAGAATGCAACACCTCATGTGCTACAATTGCACCCTCTGTCATCTCCCTTCTGGGAACAAAACCACCTTGCTCCAATGAAATGATCCTAGGTAGAATTTTTGCCAACCTAAGGGAAATTACCTTCGTAAATATCTTATACAAAGTGTTACATAAAGCAATGGGGTGGAAGTCAGCCAAAGTATTAGTATCCTTTTTTTTAGGAATAATTTCAATCATTGTAGTATTAAGATCTTGTGACATTTCCTAAAGAAATATGAAAAAAAGTCTTATGTCCACATGAACTATACATGGAAGATAAATAATCTTAAATAAACATAGGTCATATGAAGTGGTTTATTTGGGTTGAGGAGATGTATCAAATAAATAATCTTGAAATAGAACTATGCAATCTCTTAATAGCACTATCCAAACATTCTTATAGTTAAAAAGTTTCTTAGGATCATTTTATTTAAGAAATATTAATAACTTTTTTAAGATCTTCATTTTCTTTATTACCTTACAAAATTTATATTACTTTTGAAATTCGATATAAGGGTAAGAAGATTGAGTTGAATCCATATTTAAGTGTATTACACGCTGACCATGAAATAATTTGAATGATAATTAGTAGTTCATTGACTTTCAATTGATGTACTTCAATTTACCATGAAAATATTATAATAATGATAAAATATAGGATCATTACATTATTGACTACATTTAGTCATGTTATTTATTGTGATTTTAAAGCTCTCGTGGAAATAAAAATGATTGAAGAAGGTGGTATCTAAATACACAAAGAAATATGTGAAAATGAGATGTAAAGAATGAAATCAAATACCATAGTTCATTAAGGTTTATAGGAATAACTTGGATAAGGTCTTCTCATAATATATAAAATCTTCAAGAAACCATTTAACTGTTATTGATATAATTTTCTAAAAATGGATATGTTGCAATCTCAAAAGCTAATGATGTGTGATATGCCTAGTATAGTTAATTGTAGGTACTTATTTTTAGTTTTCTTTGAGAGTGCATATATCTATTTTGACACTTTGTAGGTTTCATTACCCTACATTATGTCATATGGACCCTTGATTATATCCATTGATGTTTACATATATAAATATTAATAAATATTTTATTAATATTTATATTTAAGGATGTTAAATATACTAAGATGCATGATTATGATAGGATTATCTTGCGAGAAAATGTGGGAAGTGTCATGCACAAAATTTCAAGACAAGAAAACTAGAATAATTTTTTTTAAATGTCCAATTTCATAGATAAAGTTGATTATTATTTGACCATTATTTGTTTTCTGCCTTACATCATGCTTCACACTTAATGATGTAAGAAAACTTTAAAAAAATAATTATTTTGAGATACACAAATGAATTATTAATTCCATAGAATATCTAATGATAATAATGATACAATAAATCTTTTACTTGGATACTTTCATATGATAACTTATAATTCACATGTTGGAGAACTAGAAAATGATAATGTTGGCATTATAACAGACAAGGGAGATTGTTGGCATTCCAATTACAATGAGAGATTGTTGGCATTTCAATAAGGATATTGAGAAGGTTGTTGATGACTATGGATATAACTGATTAAGGATGTTCACTATCTTAATATTATTATTTTGTCATTGATGTCAAGAAATTGATTTTCTAATTTAGTATGATGTTGCCATATTTTAAGAAGTATGTTTTGAAAAGAGTTAAGATGTCGGTAAAAGACACAGAAAGAATGTGATGAATAAGGGGAGGAATAAGTTATTCAATGGGCAACTATTACCGAGTTATACAATGATGAGATCATGAAGTTTAGACTGTTTTGATATCCTACATATGTTATTGTTTGTAAGGTTAATACTATACTATGTTACCAAGCAAAGAACCTAGTCGGTAAACCCTAAGGTTATCGCCATCGGTTAATGAAGTCAAAATGTCTACTGAGTGAAGTTTAGTATTTATTGAGTTACAACTGAGTAATAACAGAATGCATTGAATGAATAAAAGCATTATTTAATGAAGGAAGTTGATGAGCTGGAGTTGATTAAATGATTGGTAAGCCGTGCATGAAGTTTGTTAAGAATCTATGGCAATGGAAGATCGGCAAGAAGATCTACAACTCAGATTGAACCGCAATACCTTAGCACAAGTTCCAAGAAATGTATGCAAGTTCCAAGGCGGGGTAAAATGTTTTCAGATCGAAGGATACATTGAACCTGATCAAGATTGAAGATCTGATGGCTATGATTTATCATGGGAAATGTGATCAAGGAGATTAAGTGGTTGAAAAATTGTTTATAAATAAGGAACTGTTGATAAACAATATATGCGGGCAAGTGTAAGCACATGGATGCTACATAGTGATTACCGAGCACTGAAGCTTGAAGACTTGTTTTGATAACAGAGTATAGAGCCCAGCAGAGGGACAAGACAAGTCTTATGACTAGATTGTATTGAGCAAATGAGAATCTGCTTTAGCATTTTTAGATGTGAAGTTGCAGATATATTTTATTACTGTTATTTTGTAAAGTGACAGAAAATCTCTTAACCGAGTGGACTTAACAGTCTTATTTGTAAAACCCTCTAGCAAGGTGACATTCTTATTGAGTGTTTGAAATCCTTTAACAAGGTCACTTCTAACAAGGTGAAGATCCTAACAGATCTAAGGGAAATCCCTTAACCGGGTCACATCTAGCAATGTGTTTGTAATCTTTAACATGATTTGCTTTTTAACCGAGCATACTCTAGAAGAGTATATTTCTTAGTGGGTCCGAAATCCCACAGTGGTTTTTCCCTATTTGGGTTTCCACGTTAAATCTGGTGTTATATGTTGTGTGATCTTATCTGTTTATGAGTCTGCATGTATTACTATTTTTCTGATAAGGTTACTAAGGTTGAATTTGTTGATTTTATGGAAGATTAAGTTTGTATGATTCACCCCCCCTCTCATCTTGTTAGCTTGGCATCTGTACTAAATATTTAGTATCATAACTATCAATTGGTATCAGAGCTTTGGACTTTGGAAGAAAATTTTAAAGGCACTTGAGGCAAAGATCCAAAGATGTATAATAGTTTCTCTACATGGCAGAAAAGGATGAAGCTGCACTTATCAGGAGTTGGAGAATATGCTGTATATTATCTGGAGAATGATTTCATCACACCGAGCACCTATCCATTGACAATGGAAGAGATAAAGGCAAAGCAAGAACATATCCAAGAAATGATTGAAATAACATCTGCATTGACCGACTCAGAGTTTAATGACCTAGAAGGCTGCAATGATGCAAAGGCAATGTGGGATAAGCTCATATCTGTGTATGGTGGAGATGAACATGTTCAAAGAGCAAAAGTGGATAGTCTAAGAGGACAACTTGAATCTATGAGGATGAATAAAGGTGAGAACATAACCCAATATAGTACAAGATTAAAGGAGATTGTCAATCAAATCAAAGGAGCAGGTGAAACTATTGAAGAAAAAGATACAACAAGTAAGTTGTTAAGAACCCTTCTACCAGCTTATGCAATCTGAATCTCTGCAATCAATGAATTGAGGTCTGTACCCAATATGCTAGTTTCTTTAGATGCTACTATTGGTAAGCTACATGCATTTGAGTTAAGTAATTTTGATAATAGTGGGTCTTCGGTAAATAAAGTTGAGTTTGCATTTAGTTCTTTCCATCTTGATGAATCTGATGATTACAATGATAGAAAGTATGAGTATTCTGAAGGGAATCACAATGGAGAAAGTGAAAGATTTTGTAAGAATATGGAGGAGGTACACAAACTTTATGAAGAAATCAGAAAGCAAGAAGAGTTTGAAGCACTTTTAGCTAGAAGGCTACTGAGAGGAAAAGGTAAGTACAAAGGAAAGTTGCCTTTGAAATGTTTTAACTGTGATAGAATTGGACATATGGCTTCTAACTGTCCTGATAAAGAATCTAGTGAAAAGAGAGATTACCGAGATGACAGATAGAAAGATAATCACTACAGAGGACACCGAGACTTCAGAAGAAGAGATAAAAAGACATGCTTAATAGCCGATGAGGAATCTAATGATGATAAATTAGATGAAACTGATACAGAGGAAGTTGTTTATGTGGCTATCAAAGATGGATCAGATGAAGAAAGGTATGAAGAAAAAGATTTAATAACTCATATAAATACTAATGATTCTTGGATCATAGATAGTGGATGCTCACATCACATGACAGGTGATAAAAAAAAGTTTGTTATATTAGAAGATTATGATGGAGGCTATGTAAGATTTGGTAATGATGCACCATGTCCGGTAAGAGGTAAAGGATCTATAACACTTCTTGACAATGAAAAATGTAATGATGTTTATTGGGTTGAAGGTTTGAAATTTAATTTGTTGAGTGTAGCACAACTAAACAACACAGGTTACTGAATATAATTTCAAAAGGGAACTATCAAAGTTCATGACAAGCATGGAAAGTTAGCTGCTACCGGGACACAAACAAAAGGTAACACATTTCACCTTGACTCAACTCGGAATAAGTGTCTATATGCAAAGATAGATGATACCTGGTTATGGCATAAAAGGTTTTGTCATGCAAATTTTGATAATCTGATCAAAATAAGCAAGAAGCATCGAGTAAGAGATCTATCGAGTCTTGAAAAACCTAAGAATGCTATATGCCAAGGATGCCAGATGGGAAAGATGACAAGATCAAGCTTTATAAGTAAGTCCTCCACTTCTAAGGGAATTTTAGATCTTGTGCATATTGATCTTTGTGGTCCTATGAAAGTTTAGAGTTATTATGGTGACAAATATTTCATATTATTTGTGGATGATTACTTAAGGATGATGTCAGTAATGTTTTTAAAAGAAAAATTAGAAGCTTTTCAAATGTTTAAATGGTACAAGGCAAGAGTTGAAAATGAAACAAGAAGACAACTGAAATGTCTTAGATCAGACAAAGGAGGAGAGTTCACATCTGATGAGTTTAACTTATTCTGCATTGATCATGGTATAAAAAGACAAGTCTCTACACCGATAACTCCACAACAAAATGGGATATCTAAGAGAAACATATCTATTGTGGATTGTGCCAGAACCCTGATGATTGAAAAGAAAGTGCCACAAACATTTTGGAGAGAAGCAATAAGCACGTCAGTTTACACCCTGAATTGAGTACAACTAAAGAAAGGAACTTTGAAGACACCTTATGAAATCTGGTATGACAAGAAACCTAATGTAAGTTATTTTAAAATATTTGGAAGTAGATGCTATGTTCAAAAAGATGACAGAAATGGTAAGTTTGATCAGAAAAGTGAAGAAGGAATATTTCTAGGTTATTCTTCTAGAAGCAAAGTATTTAAATGTCTAATCAAATCATCTAACAATATAGTAGAAAGTGCAAATGTGAAAATTGATGAATTTGCAGAAAGAAATGATGAAGGAAACTCCAAAGAACCAAAAGATTATGAAGAATTTGTTTATGTTCAACCGAGAAGTCCTACCAAGAAGACTGCAGAAGGAAATGAAGAGAATATCCAGTTACCGAGTGATGAAGAAGATCATACAGAGCCTACCGAGCCTGTATTAGCCAAGTATGTCAGAAGAAATCATGCATCAAGTCAGATTATAGGAGATAAGAATGATCCAGTGATGACAAGGAACAAATTGAGACAGAACACATGTCTGATATCTAAATTTGAACCGAGGATAGTGAAAGAGGTATTTAACAGTGAAGATTGGATAAATGTTATGGCAGAAGAGATTGATTAAATCAAGAAGAATGACACATGGACACTGGTCCCAAGACCGAAGGACAAAAATATAATCAGTACAAAGTGGATTTTCAGAAACAAGCTGAATGAAAAAGGTGAGGTCATTAGAAATAAAGCAAGACTAGTTTGCAAAGGTTATGCTCAAGAAGAAGGAATTGATTATGGTGAGACCTTTGCACCTGTGGCAAGACTTGAAGGAGTAAGAACATTGTTGGCATATGCTACTTACAAGAATTTCAAGGTATATCAAATGGATGTCAAATCTGCATTTCTGAATGGTATATTAGAAGAAGAAGTTTTTATTGAACAACCTGAAGGATTTGTTGAAGGAAAGAATAATGATCAGGTATGTAAATTGAACAAAGCTTTATATGGTTTGAAACAAGCACCTAGAGCATGGTACGAGAGATTGCACTCATATTTGATCAAAATTGGTTTTATAAGAACAAGTGAAAATAGTAACATGTACATGAAGAATGATGAAAATGGAATACTGATCTAAGCCATATTTGTTGATGATATTATCTTTTGTGGGAATGACTCTCTATGCAAGAACTTTGGAAATGAAATGAGCAAAGAATTTGAGATGTCATTAATCAGTGAGATAAAGTATTTTATAGGTCTACAGATACTGCAAATGAAAGACGAGATTTTCATTACCCAATCCAAGTACATAAAGGAAATCTTGAAGAAATTTGGAATGGAGGATTCAAAACCAGTAAGTACTCTTATGAATACCAACTATAAACTATCAAAGAATGATGAATCTGCATCTATTGATGAGACACTTTACCGATCTATGATTGGAAAGTTGCAATATGTTGTTCATAGCAGGCCAGATATAGCACATGCAGTAGGTATAGCTGCAAGATTCTCTGCTGATCCCAAGGAAACACACATGACAGCAATCAAAAGAATTTTTAGATACTTGAAAGGCACTGAAGATTATGGCTTAGTATATCAGAAAGGAAATGTCTTTGATTTAAAAGTTTATACTGATGCTGATTGGGTAGGCAACATTGATGATAGGAAAAGCACAAGTGGAGGAGCTTTCTTTTTAGGAGAAAGACTAGTGAGTTGGCTTAGCAAGAAACAAGGATGTGTTTCACAATCAACAACAAAAGCTGAATATGTTGCTGTAGCATTGAATTGTACCAATATAGCATGGATCAAACAACTGCTGGAAGACATAAATGAGCAAGTTACCAAGCCAGTAACTATATTTTGTGATAATACTAGTTCCATAAACATTTCAAAGAATCCTGTTATGCACTCTAAGACAAAGCACATCTCTATCAAGTATCATTATCTTAGAGAAGAAGTTCAAGAAAAGAAAGTGGTGTTGGAGTATGTTAGCACAAAGGAACAAATAGCAGATATATTCACCAAGCCACTACCAAGGAACACTTTTGAGTATCTCAGAAGTCAGTTAGGGGTCCTACCCCTATCTTCCATTCATTGACCGAGTTTGATGAAAGCATCAATTCGATAACTCTACAAAATATCTTTTAGCAGTTGATGCTGATTTACACACTTTAGGAGGTTTTTTAAAGGTGTGCAGGAAACAATAATAGGGAACAAGAATTGAAGACAAAATGCTCTGACTGAGACTGAGTAGATACATAATAGCAAGGAATTCACTTCTCAGCAGAAGAAATTATGTTTTAGTTCTTTTCATTTTTGGCATTATTGTCAAAGGGGGAGAAGATTAATGTATGGGGGAGAAGATTAATGACAGGGGGAGAGCATTTCAGCATTTCAGCAATCTGAATCCGAATCATTTAGGTCAAATCAATTGGTTTTGCCATCAATGCCAAAGGGGGAGATTGTTGGCATTATAACAGACAAGGGAGATTGTTGGCATTCCAATTACAATGAGAGATTTTTGGCATTTCAATAAGGATATTGAGAAGGTTGTTGATGACTATGGATATAACTGATTAAGGATGTTCACTGTCTTAATATTATTATTTTGTCATTGATGTCAAGAAATTGATTTTCTAATTTAGTATGATGTTGCCATATCTTAAGAAGTATGTTTTGAAAAGAGTTAAGATGTCGGTAAAAGACACAGAAAGAATGTGATGAATAAGGGGAGGAATAAGTTATTCAATGGGCAACTATTACCGAGTTAGACAATGATGAGATCATGATGTTTAGACTGTTTTGATATCCTACATATGTTATTGTTTGTAAAGTTAATACTATACTATGTTACCAAGCAAATAACCTAGTCGGTAAACCCTAAGGTTATCGCTATCGATTAATGAAGGCAGAATATATACCGAGTGAAGTTTAGTATTTACCGAGTTACAACCGAGTAATAACAGAATGCATTGAATGAATAAAAACATTATTTAATGAAGGAAGCTGATGAGCTGGAGTTGATTAAATGATTGGTAAGTGATGCATGAAGTTTGTTAAGAATCTATGGCAACAGAAGACCGACAGGAAGATCTACAGCTCAGATTGAACCGCAATACCTTAGCACAGGTTCCAAGAAATGTATGCAAGTTCCAAGGTGGGGTAAAACATTTTCAGATTGAAGGATACATTGAACCTGGTTAAGATTGAAGATCTGATGGCTATGATTGATAATGGGAAATGTGATCAAGGAGATTAAGCGGTTGGCAAATTGTTTATAAATAAGGAACTGTTGATAAACAATATATGTGGGCAAGTGTAAGCACATGGATGCTACATAGTGATTACCGAGCACTGAAGCTTGAAGACCTATTTTGATAACAGAGTATAGAGCCCAGCAGAGGGACAAGACAAGTCCTATGACTAGATTGTATTGAGCAAATGAGAATCTGCTTTAGCATTTTTAGATGTGAAGTTGCAGATATATTTTATTACTGTTATTTTGTAAAGTGACAGAAAATCTCTTAACTGAGTGGACTTAACAGTCTTATTTGTAAAACCCTCTAGCAAGGTGACATTCTTATTGACTGTTTGAAATCCTTTAACAAGGTCACTTCTAACAAGGTGAAGATCCTAACAGATCTGAGGGAAATCCCTTAACCGGGTTACATCTAGCAATGTGTTTGTAATCTTTAACAGGATTTGCTTTTAACTGAGCATACTCTAGAAGAGTATATTTCTTAGTGGGTTCGAAATCCCACAGTGGTTTTTCCCTATTTGGGTTTCCATGTTAAATCTGGTGTTATATGTTGTGTGATCTTATCTATTTATGAGTTTGCATGTATTACTGTTTTTCTGATAAGGTTATCGAGGTTGAATCTGTTGATTTTATGGAAGATTAAGTTTGTATGATTTGCCCCCCCTCTCATCTTGTTAGCTTGGCATCTGTACTAAACATTTAGTATTAGAACTATCAGAGAATTGACATTGAATATGTGGCCATGACGAATAACTATTCATGTTACCTTTAAGATCTTGCTACCATAAATTATGTTAGTTTAATTGATAGAATAACTTAAAAATATTATTTTACAATGATTATAAGATTTTCTCATCATCATTGAAAAGGTATTAATTTTATTTTGAACATTAATATAATGTTAAAATTATTAATCATATCTATATTCTAATTCAACTCCTCTTTCACCACTTATGAAATTAGTACAAACTCCCAATTATTATTCCTCACATGATTATTTTTCTGGGTAAAGATGTATATAACTTAATTGCATAATGTATACTGAATGTTGAATTTGTTGCGGGTTACATACCAAAGAAGTTACAGAATTCAATTCACTATCAATGGCAACCTTAATTTTAATTCACTCTAGGTGATGGCAGGCGTAGACTAAATAGAGGGGTGTTCGAAATTCGTACCAATAGCCTTCTAAACTTAATACTCTGACCACTAATGTCTCCTCAAAACCTGAATATTGTAGAATTTGTTTTAGATACACAAACTTTGTCAAGACTTCTTGTGATTAAAACAAAACTTATATGGTTATGTTGAGCAAGCATGGATATATGTGTCTTATAAATGGAAGCGTGCACATAGAAACTTATTTGTTGAGTTCTTGATTTGATGGTCTGCAATGCTTGAAAAATGTCATGAATTAATTTAATGCAAAAGTGGTTTGCATAGCTGAAATACATTTGTTTATTACGCCAAAATAATACATTACATAGATCACTTCTGTACCTTCTTCTTTCAAAAGACAAATAATAGGAAAGTGACCAAATAATAAAGCTAAATAATCTATCTTGACCCAACACCCATTGGTCACATGGGATAACTATAGGTTAGGAGAGATATAAAACTTGCCAAGCCTATTTAGTTTTCTATTAGCACCTAACCTACAATTAGACCATGTAAACCAATTGCTATTTTGAAAAGGTAGTCTTTTACAAATAGGATCTACAACTCCAATAGAATTTTGACAAAAGAATCATTTATCAAACTCCTCATTACTCAATTTAACCCCATTATGCCAACTGCGGCCAGTATGATGTTCTACCATATTGAAATCTCCTCCAATAACCCAATCCATTTGGGGAAGATTGTTAGTCATCCATTCCCATAGTTCACACCTTTCTTTAGTAATATTAGGAGTATAAAATGAACAAAAGCCAATTGGTTTACCATTGATAAAAGGTAGGATCCACACACAACTATGAGATGGGTCCTCTTCTTTATTAATGACAAATTTTCTTTCCCAAGGAGCTAAATTAATAACAACCCCACCTCAAAGATGTATAAAAGAAAGCATCATCTCTCCACACATTGGATAGAGAAGAAAGAAGTTGGGCTCCATTCAATTTAACTTCTTGCAAAAAAACAATATCTGGTCTCCATTTGACAATATTAGTATCTTTCACTTCACATTTTCAATGTGGGAGAAAGATCCCTCTCACATTCCAAGAAATAATCTTATGCCTCATGATTAGGAAGATTTGAGGTATCATCGTCTTGTGGCAAAGCTTCAAATCGATTAGCATTTGCAATAGGTTGTTCAAGACAGGTAAGGTCTTTTGTTGAACTAGGAGATCTTGATCTTTGTCTCACAAAGGAAGGAGAAGCCCCATGACCCACTAAAGGAGAAGAGATCTATGCCTCATATGGGTGGAAAGAGAAACACGATCAATATTATTTGCAACAAGTGATGGAGATGAAGGAGGATGATTCTGATTAGAAGAAGGATGATTTTGGGGTTTAGAAGACCTAGGAGGGTCCTTCATTTTCCTAACCATTCTCCATTTGTCAGTCATAATGGTGTCTTTATAAGATGGGGCTTTCTTAATATTGTCCATATTTCCTTCTGGTGTATCATGGTTAGTTTGAGGTGCTTGTGTGGGCATAACTGGTGGCTAAGAGTCTTTAGACACCTAGGTTGAGCTTGAAGCAGTGGATGCTTGAGCCTGTGCATATCCAGTTTTCCTAATCGACTAATCTTTGATTAAGTGCCCTTCTTGTCGACAGAAAAAACAAGCATTGGGCTTATTTATATAAACAATAGGCTGACAAAATTCAAACCTTGGCCCAATTAACTTAATGTTCTTAGGTAACTGTTTGGTCAGGTCCATTTCAATACATGCCCTAGGGTGGACCCTAAGGCTAGTAAATTTATCAGTGTTGTTTTTACATCATAAAACTCTACCAATCCGAGAAATAATGTCTTTCAGAAATGATCTAAATGCAAGGTTTAGGTAGGGAAACTCTATCCACATTTGATCTTTAGACTTGGAAGAAGGGCCTTCTGGGTGGAAGTCTAAGGACCAAGCTTGTAAGTAACAAATATGCCCACATATGACCCAGGTGACATATTGCAACACATCATAACCCTTTGCCTAACCCTCTTATGACTTCAATGTTCCAGCCCTTACTCTCCCAATTAGCTTTTGCCCATTTATACAATTAATATTCAGAAAGAATTCCTATTAAGAAAAACAAAATTACAGATCTATGTTGAAATTCAGCAATACAATCAATTACATCATCATGGAGTGTAAATTCTATAGTTTTACTTGTATCCCTATCCATATTGACTACCATATCTTCATCATTGTTCATTCCTTCAACACTCATCAAAACCCCATTTGGTGCATTGCATTTAGCAGTCTTGACATCAGAAGAGACTTCATTTGTTTCTCCTACCTCGATCTCATCACAAACTCTAGCATTTTTTGGAAGTTCTTCTCTTTCTCTCGGCTCCCCTCCTCCCTTTCTTGCTTCTTCTTTAAGCCTCATGGCTTACAAACAATATTACAAAGGGAGGTAGAATTTGCTCACACCCACAAAAAAGTTTCAAGTGGCTCCAAAAACAACAGTTTGGATTGGGAGGCTATGCAACCAGCGATGTCTTAGAAAATCATACACCGTCTCCCTTATTACTTCGGCAAACTTGTAGAAAAAATTAATTGCCCAACGTGTATTATGATAGAAAATGTAAGGATGCATTATGTGATTTGTCAGAATATACAAGATGTAGATAACCTATAATGGATTTAAATTAGAAAAGGAAGGAGATTTAGGATGATAAATGCACCATTTTGTTGAAATTAATCTCCAACTGCCCACCTACTCCTCCGTAGACTACTGTCCATCCCATCTACTCAATCTTACTGTGCCTGTGCCTTCTTCCTTACTCAAAACAGGATAGATTTTGAATTAAAAAAATGTGATTGTAATCTATCTATGATATCTCTACACTAGATGTACCACATAGAAGTAAATGCATTGAATAATTTAGGAGTTTTTTTTTCTTGTTTCCCCGATGCTTATGTATGGAAGAGTCTAGAAGTCTTTTGGTAACTCTTAATAGAATGAGTATGGCGATTAAGGGGGGAGTATGAAAAACAGGGAAAAATATATGGAGCTATAGCAACACCCAGAAAACTAAGCAAGAAACAGGGGAAGCTTATTGTCTCTTTTTGAATTCAAATGTTGCAGCCTTGTTATACAAATCAGACTGTATGAGTTTTTGAATGATTCTGAAATATATATACATATATGAATACAAATATTATTTTCTGCTCTTGTTTGGGTTAATCTCTGTTATTATTTGTTTGTTTTTGTCCTTTGCCTCTCTTTCCAGCAGTGGTATCAAAGCTGAAGGTTAAAGGTTATTGGGTGAAGTGACTGAGGAATTTTTTCAAAGAGATAGAAGGGTTTTTCACAATCTATAATGGCAACTCCAAGCACAAGTTTGACAAATCCACAGATCCCATAGTTTAATGGGAAAAATTATGATTATTGGGCAATCACAATGAAGGAATTATTTTGTGCACAAGATTTATGGGAGTTTGTTGAAAATGGCTACCAAGAACCAGTAGATGCAACAACATATAATGCATTAACTCAAGCAGAGAAAGACTTATTGAAGGAAAATAAAATGAAAGAATCAAAATCCCTCTTCCTCATCTTTCAAGGAGTGAATGAAAGCATTTTTCCAAGGATTCAAGTAGCAACAAAGTCCAAGCAAGCATGGGATATTCTTCAAACAACCTATGAAGGAATGGAAAAGGTAAAAATAGCTAAGTTGCAAATGTTAAGAAGGGATTTTGAGACCATCTACATAAAAGAATCAAACACAATAGACTCATTTTTCACTCAAATCATTGGATTGGTAAACCAAATCAGATCTCATGGTGAAAACCTTGAAGAAAGAAGAGTGGTTGAAAAGGTTTTGAGAAGTTTGCCTACAAGATTTGAATCTATTGTGGTGGCCATAGAAGAGACAAATAATCTCTCACAATTTTCAGTGGATGAGCTTCATGCTTCACTCATTTCTCATGAGCATAGACTAAGCAGGTCAACAAATTCAAATTTGGAGCATGCATTCAAGACACAAGTTTCAATTAGCCATGGTAGAGGCAGGGGAAGAACAAATTTCAGAGGTAGAGGAAGAAATTCATATAGAGGTGGAAGAGGCAGCCTATCAAACTCAAGTGGACGAGGTAGCAGCCCATCAAGCTCAAGTAGAAGAGGCAACTATCAAACATCAACTCAAAATCAGCCCCAAAGCCAAAGGTATGACAAATCCTCAGTCCAATGTCATTATTGCAAGAAATTTGGGCATTACATAAATGAATGTAGAAAGAAGCAATATGATTCTAGACAACAAAGTGCAAATTTTACCAAGGAAAATCAAACTCAGGACAACATGTTCATAGCTTGTAATGTTGCACAGGAAAGTGAGAAAGATATATGGTTTTTAGACTCGGGTTGTAGCAATCATATGACTGGAAATTTGGAAATGTTTTCTAGTTTGGATGAGAGTGTAAAATCAGATGTAACATTGGGGAATGACAAAAAGTTTCAGTTATGGGTAAAGGTAGTGTCAACATTCTAACCAAAATGGGGGAGAAAAAGTATATTTTAGATGTCTATTTTGTTCCTAGACTGAAACATAACTTAATGAGTATAGGGCAGCTCATTCAAAAAGGGTATAGAGTCTATTTCAAGAACAAAGAATGCACAATTTTAGACAAATTTTCAAGCAATTGGCTCATAGTAAAACTCCAAATGACAAGCAATAGAATGTTTCCCCTAAGGAAAAAACTAGATTTGAAAGTAGAGTTTTCTCAAGAACATAACACAATGAATCCATGAGTGCATGAAGGAAAAGTTGCAGCAATCCCCCAAGTAGTTTATCGAGCTGAAACTAAATATCAAAATTGGTTATGGCACCTAAGATTTGGGCATCTAAACTTTGGAAACTTAAACTTATTGCATAAGAAGAAAATGATGATGGGGTTGCCACTAATAGAAAAACCGGATAGAATATGTGAAGGATGTATTTTTGGGTAAACAACATAGAGAATCATTTCCAGCCGGAAAGTCAATTCGTGCAAACAAACCATTAGAGATTATTCATTCAGATTTGTGTTGACCAATGTAAACACCTTCCATTGGTGGGAGCTACTACTTCTTGACATTCATTGATGATTTCACAAGAAAAATATGGGTCTACTTTCTAAAACATAAGCATGAGGTGTTTCATTATTTTCGTCAATTCAAGGTTCTTGTTGAGAAACAAAGTGGGCACTACATCAAAGCATTGAGAACAGATAGAGGAGGTGAATATATCTCAAATGACTTCATAATATTTTGCAAAGACCATGGAATCCACAAATAATTTACTGCAAGGTATACCCCACAACAAAATGGTGTCGCTGAAAGGAAAAATAGAACAATAATGGAAATGGCAAGAAGCATGTTGAAGGAAAAAAAATTGTCAAATGAGTATTGGGCTGAAGCAGTAGCATGTGCAACATATATAATTAATAGATCTCCTACTAAAAGTGTTATCAATATGATTTCGGAAGAAGCATGGAGTGGAAGAAAACATAATGTTTCTCATATGAGAGTATTTGGATGTGTGGCATACGCACATGTGCCAGATGAGTTGAGAAGAAAGTTGGACAACAAAGGAAAAAAATGTATATTTGTGGGATATAGTGATGAGTCAAAGGCATACCAGTTATACAATCCAATCAGCAAAAAGGTTATAATCAGCAGAGATGTGCAGTTTATAGAAGATGAAGCATGGGATGGAACTTTGGATAAAACAATCAATACTGCAGCCAACATACCACAAGAAGAAAATGAAGATTTTATATTAGCAAGTACTCCTTCAAATGTGACTCCTCCTATAGCTATTCAAGGTCAACAAAGTGGACAACAAATGACACCATCAAGTGTAAGGACAACCCCACACACTCAAGCAAATACTCCATCAAATGTGCAAGTAACACCATCTTCAATTGGCAGTCTTGGTGCTGGACCATCAAGCCCACATTCAACAAATTCAAGTGACATGGCCAATCCTACATTAGCAAGCTTGAGGAGACAAAAAATCAGAAGTTTAAGGGAGATTTATGAACAAGATGAAGGTGAAAATAATGAAGGTCAGACTTCTCTTTTTGCTTTATACTCGCATGTAGACGATCCAATTCATTTTGAAGAAGCTATTAAGGAAGAAAAATGGGTGCAAGCAATGGATGAAGAAATTGATGCAATTGAAAAGAATGAAACATGGGAGTTAGTTAGTCTTCCACAAGGAAAAGAGGTGATAGGAGTGAAGTGGGTTTACAAAAAAAAATTGAATGCAAATGGAGATGTGCAAAAACACAAGGCAAGGTTGGTGGCAAAAGGTTATTCACAACAACCTAGGGTAGACTACAATGAGACATTTGCACTGGTTGCTCGCTTAGACACCGTGAGAACAATACTAGCCATAGCAGCTCAAAACAAGTGGGTAGTATATCAAATGGATGTAAAATCAGCTTTCTTAAATGGCATTTTAGAAGAAGTCTATGTGGAGCAGCCACCCGGATATGAGATTTTGGGTCATGAAAACAAGGTTTACAAGCTCAAGAAGGCACTTTATAGACTCAAACAAGATCCAAGAGCATGGTATAGCAGAATTGATAGTTATCTTTTACAAAATAGATTCAATAGGTGCAACAGTGAGCCTACATTGTATACCAAGATGAATGAGCAAGGTGAGATCATAATTGTTTGTTTATATGTTGATGACTTGATATTCATTGGTGATCTTTCAATTGGCATGTTCAAATCAGCTATGAAGAAAGAATTTGAGATGACTGATTTGGGTTTAATGAGATATTTTCTTGGCATTGAAGTAAGTCAAAATGATAAAGGTATTTTCATTTCACAATCTAAGTATGCAAATGATATTTTGAAAAGGTTTAATATGATGAATTGCAAATCAGCACCAACACCAATAGTGACAGGTTTGAAGTTGAGTAAAGATGACAAAGGAGCTAAGGTAAATCCAACTTTGTATAAGAAACTTGTTGTTAGTCTCATGTATCTAACAGCCACAAGGCCGAATATAATGTTTGGAGTTAGTCTCATTTCAAGGTTCATGGAGTCTCCAAAAGTTACACATTGGAATGCTGGAAAAAGAATTTTGAAATATGTTAGTGGAACAAAGAATTATGGAATATTTTACTCAAGGTCAAACGATTTCAAGCTGATAGGATACACAAATAGTGATTGTGATGGTAGCATAGATGATAGGAAGAGCACTTCTGGTTATGCTTTTCATTTTGGATTAGGCATAGTATCATGGGCTTCAAAGAAACAACCAATTGTAACTCTTTCATCAGCTGAAGCAGAGTATGTAGTAGCTACAGGGGTAGTGTGTCAAGCCATTTGGATGAGAAGAATGCTAAAAGAATTGAGGTATGAACAAGAAAGTGCAACAAAGATATATTGTGACAACAACTCAGCTATAGCATTATCAAAAAATCCAGTATTTCACAAAAGGAGCAAGCATATAGACACAAGGTATCACTTCATCAGGGAGCTGATCAACAATGGAGAAATAATTTTGGAACATTGCAAGTCAGAATACCAATTTGTTGATATCTTCACCAAACCACTGGGGAAAGAAAGCTTTGTACATCAACAAAACAACTTAGGTATTATAGATGGCAGTTGCGATTAAGGGGGATTGTTGAAATTAATCTCCAACTGCCCACCTACTCCTCCGTAGACTGCTGTCCATCCCATCTACTCAATCTTACTATGCCTGTGCCTTCTTCCTTACTCAAAACAGGACAAATTTTGAATTTAAAAAATGTGATTATAATCTATCTATGATATTTCTGCACTAGATGTACCACATAGAAGTAAATGCATTGAATAATTTAGGAGTTTTTTTTCTTGTTTCCCCGATGCTTATGTATGGAAGAGTCTAGAAGTCTTTTGGTAACTCTTAATAGACTGAGTATGGCGATTAAGGGGGGAGTATGAAAAAAAGGGAAAAATATATGGAGCTATAGCAACACCCAGACAACTAAGCAAGAAACAGGGGAAGCTTATTGTCTCTTTTTGAATTCATATGTTGCAGCCTTGTTATACAAATCAGACTGTATGAGTTTTTGAATGATTCTGAAATATATATACATATATGAATACAAATATTATTTTCTGCTCTTGTTTGGGTTAATCTCTGTTATTATTTGTTTGTTTTTGTCCTCTGCCTCTCTTTTTAGCACATTTTGTATTCTTTTTAAAAGGCAAGAAACATAAACCTTTTGATCATGAGCAAGAGAAGTAAAAAACCAAAATAGTTTACATTGGAATGCCACTCTTCAGGTGTAATTTATCCGGTTGTTGCAGACAGAGAGGATTTCAAGCAAGAAGAGGCATCAATAATTTCTCAACGTTTTTTTGATGGTACATGTCAATTTCTACACAAAATGGTATTTAAGTTTTTTAGATCTACAAAATAGAATTTTTTGATTTAACAACAATAAAAGTGCAGAGTATATGTCACTCCTGAAAATTTTAAAAACTATATAGAATGTTTTTTTTTCAAAAAAATGAGATTAGTCACTTCCTCTTTACAAGACGAGAAGGTTATGCTATGAGTAAGATTTGCAAAGAACAAAACTTCAAAATTGTTGAAAATGACTTCAAATTCGTTGCTTGGAAGCTAATTCCTAATCAAAATTTATTAATATTTCTTTTACTTCATGGAGTTATGTGTGAAACAATAGTAGATTAGATTTTTCAAACATGGGGAAGTCTTATTTTAGCTCATCCATATACCAAATTTCTCAGTTGTTTACATGAGGTGTTAATGAATTTGAATCTTTTATTTTTAGGTTTAAGTTATATGATAAGTTTTAGGGGATGGGGATGGAGTGATAGTTTTTGTTTTCATTTAATTTGTTTTCTTTTATTTAGTTTCTGTTAGAGCAGCCAACAACATGAAATTCAATAAACTTGCCGCATAAGATGCATAGACTAATGAAATAAATGTAATTCCTCTATGATGGAGAGAATAAATGGGAAAATATTTTAATCAATGAATATTTGTTTGACATTACAACAATAATTATTTAAACCAGCTTTATGTTTGTTAATATTTTTGTTTCACTTTAGTATCGATATTTAGTACACAATGAGCAAGAGCGATAGCGTGAGTGCAAGGGTTTTTGGAGTTGAGAGCAATGCAGGGGAGGCAAAGATAGACAATGATGATGGGGAGGATGGCTACTTTGGCCAGTCCTCTCCATTGTTTCCCTTGCATTCTTTGGAGGTCTCTAGATAGGCGACCGCTGTGTTGGGTTGCCCTTGGTGTGATTTGGGCGCAATGCTTCCCTCAGTTCTAGGGTTTGTTGGATGTCTTTGGCCTCTCCTTACGGATTATGGGTCAAGTTCTCCATGTGCTTCCCTTGGTTTTGGGGATTGACAGATGTCATCGACCTCTCTTTATGGGCTTTGGGCCCTTCTCCCTATGGTGTGGTCTTTTTCCCCTCTGGTGTGGGATCGATGCTATCTATTTTTCCTTGTCTCCTCATTGAATGACTCTTTCTGGGGTGTGGTTTGGCCTAACAACTATCATTGGACCTTTGTGTCTCGTTGGAATTTGTGGGGTGTGGGGCAAGGTTCTTGGTGCTTTGGGGTTTTTGTTGGCCCTCTCTTTGGGTGTTGAGGGAGGTTTTTGGGTCCCCAGTTTTTGGCTTGGGACTTCTGGCTGCCTTCCGTGTGCTGCTGTGAGTTGGTCTCTACCTGGGTGATGAGTGCTAAATGGTTGCTTCTAGCCTTATTCTTGTTTACTTAGGTGGCTAAGAGTTGGAAGGTGGACTTGGTGGGCTTTTTGGCCCCGCTATGGTTGTTGGAAGTGCCTTTTCTGGGGCTTCTTACTAGTTGTCTCTCTTTGTGTTGGGATTGGAAGTATGGTGCTTCTTTGCCTTTTTGGGTGGTAGCACTTTTGTTCTTATCTATGTTTGTTAGGGTTGTTATGGGTCCTTTCAACTGGTGTTTTATATTCGGTGCTTTTGGTGCTTTCAATGAGTTTTATTTTCTGTGTGGTGATGGTATTGTCCCTCTTGTCGGCTGAAAGGATGCTATCAATTTTCAAGGGCCCATTTTGGCCATGGTCTGTTCTTTGTTAAGCTACGGTTTGGAGGATGTTTGGTTTGTCAAATGGATTTTTGTTCTTGGCTGGGATCTATCTTGTTTGGTGTAATAACCCTAGTCCAACTTATAGATTCAACATAATTTTTTTGAAACCACATAACGCATTTGTGAAACTTCAACATACGTATATTATAGCAAGAATATAATTCCATACAATGATGATAAATAATATAATATGGCTTCTACTAGGCACAAGTAATCATACCTTCTTCGTTCTCAAGTTTGTCTCACCAATCCTCATTATGCAATTCCTTTTCTTCTAAGACCTACATCCACAAATTTGCCTACTTGTCTAGATATACAATAGAAGGTTAGAATATATCAGAATACGTGATTTCAATATCATATCATACTAATACTTTAACCATTTCAATCATACAATACATTATTATTGATTTTATAAAGATGATTAAGATATACATACTAATGGAAAGGTACAGTAAGATCAATCAAAACCCAAAAGGAGAAGGACCTAAGGGCTAGACCTAATGTCTTGGGGGCTCATCACAGATGGCCTTTCCTACGTGAATGCGTAGAGACATCGTAGTTCACAAAAACAACTAAAAAACCATCTAATATGATGAAATAAGAGTGGGTATGCAACCCTTTCTAGGGTTCAATCCCCCAGACATATCTCTCATCGGCTACCACCCACTAAGGTGAAACAAAGATGGATGCCTAGATATAGACAAGGGTTTGGCTCGGGTTACAACTATTCAAGGCTTATTACTCACCACACAATCATTACTATTCATGATAAGGGTTACCACTAATAGTACTATAATAATTGCTTGGAACTCGAATCATTCTTTACAAGAGACTATTTGGTGTGGGTTCTCCACAAGTTCAATAGGATTTAGTGATCAACGAAACAATTGAGAGTATGTACATGTCGATTATGCAATACTATTAAACATCAAGTTGTTGACCATATTGAGACCCTATCATAGTGTTCATGATTTCCTATAGTCTAGTGCACTTTTAATCGATGACCAAAGTTAAATAATCCAAGGACTATGCACTAATATAATATCAATCGATATGCTAAAATTAAACCACCAATTAATTGCTTAAGACTACTAAGAAACCATTTGCTAATGTATATTTTTAATTGGTTAGTACACCATCAAAATATCTATGACATAACAACTTCTTATAACCAAGATTCAAGCATCCCTATTATTTCATAAGTAAATCTCTCCTATCCCTTACCATTATTTCAAAATAATTGTAACTTCAATTAAAAATCCCTACTTTTGGCTTAACCACCCGAACACAATATCCTAATTGTTACTCAATGGGGGTCCATAACATTCTCTAATGACCATAATCCTCATGAAAACTAATTTCCTCCTATTTGTTTTGACATAAAATTTATAAGGACATAAATAAAATGACTATATGATTCTTCTACCAAGTTTGGGTGATTAACTCATATAAGACGATTCCATAACATTTACCTTCCCCAAACATTGTATGTGTAAGCATAGACTGAGTAAGATGAATGTGTTAATACAATTTACAATTTTCAAATGAGAGTAAGAAATAAGGTGTTCTAAAATCAATATTTAAAATGATCACAAGAATACTAATCCACTATATGCTTACCATTCTGTTGGGCTCTATTGCATCATCAAAGAACCCATTTGCACATCAAGAAAGCATGAAAATAATAACATGCACCCAACCAATATCTAGTCAACTTTGATGGATACTAGAAGGAACTACTATGCGATACTTAATGAATAATAACAAATCTATAATATATACATAAAAGAAAATTATATCAAATACTCCTCAAAATTTCGCACAAGTGTCCACTTAAGCCAAGCTAAAATGCACAACACAAATGAAAATCAATAAAATCCTTCCAAGAACCTTGTAATTATCTCAACTCAAGCATTCTATATGTTATATCATTTTATCCAAGGTAAAATATTTATTCCAACCAAACAAATAATATAATTCACAATAAGAAGATTGCATTAAGTTCATCTATATTTCAATATTAGTCAACTTTTAATTTAAACACACAAGTCACCCATCAATAGTCCCCTTGGTTCCATATCATACAAGTTAATCTTAATATACAAAGAACACATCACGCCAATAAAGAGAATTCGGACACATTTAACTTGATAACCATTCACTTCATGTCCCTCAGTCTATAGTTAATATTAACTCTATTACTCCAACATGATAGCTTCACATAGCTTCATAAGGTCGATATAACATGTGCCTTAATACACTAATCCCTTACATTAACACTTTGACAATTCATTCATCCTTTCATTGGCACTTTTACTTTACCTTAAAACATTACACAACTAATACATCAACCTTTTCTTATTAACATTATCTCTCAAGATTCCTTTAAAAAAATTATCAATCGTAAAAGATTCCCCTAATCCAGCTATTCCATAAGTTCCTTAATTCTGCCCACCTAATATTATCTGACAATAATTGATGGAGTGAAAGACTTGAACATACCAGATTCTATTAAATAAAGTACACATAAATAAACATTTTGAATCAAACAATTAAACTCATAAATACCATACTAGCTACAACAATCAAAGGACAAGAACCAATGAGTTCATAAAGTTTTAAATATCATACACAAATGTATAAACATATATGAATATTGGAAGGATGAAAACCTAAATAAAAATAAGATCCTATATATTATATAAGCTTATCTAATGTACTAACATTTTAATCATACCTACCATGATAAGTTGACTTTTACAAGAACACTATCATATAACATGTCTTTCAAAATATTGAAGGGTTCAGAAACTATTTATAAGATCCCAGAACATCTTAATAATGGATGAGTAAACAATGATATAGGTAAGTAATAAAGTTCATACAATTGAATGAGTTCACAATGATATAGGGTTTCACGTAATCCATCCTAACAGGGAAAAAAAAAGTTGACTATAATCCAAACAGTGACTAGGCAAGGGACCCCCACACTTTGCAAAATAAATCTGCAGGCTAAGAGGAGAGGAGATGAGACAACACATAACACAATGATTAGCCACAAACAAGGGAAGTACCAACACCATGCTAGGAACAGGTTAAATAATTCAGAGTATCTCGCCTAACTATTCAACCCTGCAATTCTATGGGAGCAACAAATAGTAGGCGGCCTACTAAACTGGTGTTGCTTGTGTGCTTGCACCTTGAACTGTCTATAGAAAGAATCTATACGTAAAATGACTAAATTAACTAAAGAAAACATAGAGAAGGTCGAATTCACTCTCGAGACTACAGGAGGTTGGGGAGGTCGATGTGAGGCGGATTAGCGACGGATGTTTGCAGATGATCTTATTTGGTCAACACAGAAAGAGGCTAAAAAAAGGGTACACAACTACAAAGGGTATTGATTCCATAATGCACCAGAGACGATGACTAGAAGACATAACAACCAAGGGTTCCAATACAAGCATTGAAATAGAATAAGAATATTACTATAATGTGAATAAGAAGAAACAAAAAGTAGTCAAGTAACATTAGATGAGCATTGAAGATCCCTGAGTCAAGTTCAGACTGGGGAAGACTATCTAAATATTTATAACCTTGGCAAGGATAAAGAATGTGGGAACAGAAACCCACAACTTCCCATCCAAGTAAGAATTCATACAAGTACTATAGAATAGAGTGCAACACATATTAAGCGTTCGAGAATCATCATTGGTTGGCGAGGAAGGAAAGAATAAGGCGAACCTTAATCCTCAGAGAATAAATAGTCAGGTCGAATAATGACAAGCCGCATGAAAACCAAATACTAAATGCAACTCTAAAATACCAAAATTGGGACATGGCGATAGAAAATAGAAGAACATACAAATTCCTTAGTTTAGAAATCGCATTGCAAGCACTGATCTACCAATCAGATAGCACAAGTTTCAAGAAAGAAGACATACCAATAGAAGAACAACCGATTCTATTAGCAATAACAAAATACTAACTGGTATAAATAGAATCCATCGATTACCGCAGGAAGGAACAAACATTCTACAAGGAACACAAAATAAGCATGCTTACCAATCTCCCACTACAAGTCGACTTGAAAGATGAGAAATTTGTTCTAGAAAAGCCAAGAAGAGCCTTTCCCCGACAATCAAAAGAGCCGCTAATATCTGGCCCCCCCTGTTCTCCCCTCCCGCGTCTTCTTTCATAGGGTCCTCTCCCATTTGCATGTCCTGAATCTTTTCTGTAACTTCCAACGTTAAGTATTGTAACTGCCGAATGGAATTTTTCTAAAAATATTCGAACATCTCTAAAATTCTATTATTATTAGTTTTACAATTGGCTATAATTAAAGCAAGTAGCATGGACGACAATTTCCATGTATAATCATAATTCCAATTCTTTGTGTAACTTCTATTATTACGTACTACTCTACCCAACACACATACACACACAAGTAATCATTTTGAAAATTTACTTTCTACAACCTTGGCATTCAACAAAAGGTGAATAACTTTGTAGTTGGGTTCATGGATTCCTAAATTATGATACAACACAATAATTCTTGAAATACCTATATTTTTAAGATGTACATACAAATTAGTCCTAGGATTATATTCTAGTGAATTGATCTTAGTCACTTTTCAAAGCTTGCAAAGAATTGCATTGAACCATACATGGGAGATTTCATCAATGTTAAAGTGTGCATATCGTATTACCTCATTATCTTAAAGTGTATTTCCTACCACTTGACGCTTCTGGGTATAAGATCATACCATAGCAAATCAAAATAGACTCATAATCATCATGTAAAGAAAATAATATTCCATCTACTTCGTTTATCATAGTTAAATCACTATACTCTATCCATTCAAAAAAATATTTGTTCATCCCAGATTAATATTGTATAGAAATTAGCCCATGTTGCATTTTTCACTTCCACCTTAGGTTATATTAGACTCTAGAAGAATAATTAAATAATCTTTCATGCAATGTTATCAAAATAAGGATAAAGAAAAGAAGAAACTTTTAGAATTATACATCCTCATTCACAAAATTCATTTGAACATTGGAAGTAGCATCAAGTATTTGATTAAATTTTTTTTTTCACCTAAATTTCTTATCTTTACTCACATTAAGAGAATTTTTATACCATATGATGCACATATAGAAACAACTACAATTATAATAGAAAGAATGAAATAAATGTTAACTACGTCCATATCATGTAATTGAAGTACTTACCTCTTGGTTATGAGTTTAATTTTTAGTCGCTTGCTTCTTTCAAATCTAAGATCAAATCACACTCAATCAAAACCATTAGTATAACATTTTATCTTTGTAATTGAGGTATCATGGACTTATAATCATCATAAGATGCAAAGGTAATTACATTTGCTTCATCCCCCATTTATAAAAACAACATACTTCATCCTTGCACAAGCCATTGTTCATTCTATCTGTTGATACTGGATATCAACTAAACTACATTGTATTTTTATTTAATATTTTTTTTTTTTTATTATTATTTTTTTTCAAATATAAAACATTCTCAACATGAGACCAATCCACATAAGTTTCATAATCATAATTAAAATTTAACCATAAAACAAATGTCCACATTATTCAAATCGAACCTAAAATGTCCCATTTTAATACTGAACTTGTAATGTTTGTATCAATTGGTAGGAAGAACTTGACATTGAGGGTCATTACATTTGGCTTCTATGGAGGTGAAGCCTACCCCTATTAAAGTGGGGTCTATGTTGACAAATTCATTGAGGGGATGGTGATTTTGGTTCCCATTGTTGTCTTTCCTATTCCTTATTGAGGTGGGGGCATTTCTGATAGAGGAGGGGATCTGCTTGAGGAGGGAGGATGGTGGTTGCTCTTTGCAGTATTCATCAATGGTTGTTTCTCGACTGTGAGATTAAGGTCAATTTGGGATGCTTGTTGTGGTATCTTCTCCTCATCTACTCCTATTGTGGATTCCTCTCCTATTGAGGTGGAGAGAAGTTTGACAGTTGAGAGGTTGTTTTTTTGCTAGGACTCCCAATTTAGATGCTACCAGATGGCTCAGGGTACCATTTCTAGACCCTTTGTCATGATTTGGGGAACCTTGCATAAGTTTAAGTTGTTGGGTAGTCCAGTGTAGTCTAGTCCTTGTTTCTCTAATTAGTTAGCTTCTGGAGTGAAGGTTTTGGGTCCTTTTGACCCATGAAGGTTTTTGGGCCCTTTTTAAAACCCATGTTTGGAAGTTGTTCTGCCTTGGTAGGTTGTTGCCTTCCTCTTTGTACAAGGGTTCAAGGCCCTTTCAAAATCTTATTTTCCTAATTTTTGTATAGGTCAGGACCCTTTCCCTACTTACCTTAATCATTTTTTTTTTTTTCAATTAGTTGAAAAATTTAACACATATTTTGATTTATTTGGCAAAAAATATCAAACAATCGAAATGTGAAGAATTGTGAGCACAATAATAATTGGACAAGTATTAATAAGATACAAAGTGGCCCTCATTTACACCATTACCATGGTATTTATGTATTTCAATGCTTTCAAATTCATATCTCTCAAGTATTTTACAGGTATTTTACAACTATTTTTTAATGGGCATGCTAGTCAATATAGTCATGGTCTTATAATGTTTGGAGTGGACACATCTCTTTAAATAGTGTACTTCGATTCTTTAGTGTTGGAACCATTGAACACTGAGAGGAGGGGGGGGGGTGAATCAGTGTTTTGTAATTTGCAAACTTATTTAGCTGATTCTTAATCCACTAGATGCACAAGAAAGAAAATGAAATGCAAAAACATAAAATGATTAACCACACAACCATAACACGAATATTTTTACGTGGAAACCCGGAAAGGGAAAAACCACGGTGGGATTTGAACCCACAATATTATTAGACTATGGCTAGAAGTATGATAATATTACAAAAGGGGAATGCACTTGCATTTAGGTACACTTCCTAAAGCTCACTACTTAATTACAAAAGGGCTACAACCCAGAGGAAGGCTTATTCCGTACAGGCTATTATAATTGATTACAATGATGAATGAATTGGAGTGTAGCATCTAACCATGCCAAAATGCAGTTCCAATTAGGATTAGATTATATTCTGCAACTGATCTATCTTTTTGCTTTGTTTTCTTGCTTTGTCAAACACCAGAGCATCAAAACCTTCAATCACATTCATCAAAATTGCAAATTTTCTCTTACAGACTTCCCTTGCTCCCTACTACCTCAAAATGTTCAACCAAGTTGATCTTATAAATCTTAACCATCAAAAAGAAATCATCTGTCATGTCGGCTTCCAAAAACCACATAACATGCAACATGAAATGTATATCACCAAGTCAACTCAATCCGACCACAAATCCAAGTTCAAACCAAAATAAGATGATAATAAGATTCCCATAAGTCGGCCTAATCACCTCGAACATGAAACCAATCACCGAAACCATCCCAAGAAATCCGCAATACACATTACACCAAAATAGCTCTGCTCAAACTAAATTACTGGATACCGAAGCTCTAAAATTTCTCATGAATCAACACCGAATATCGGGATTAGGAAATAATCTATCTCAAACCTTGAATCAACTGGCTTGGTCACCGCAACCAAAATTGCATCACCAATATCAAGATATGTACATTCCACCGGTTGCTATGTTCCACCTTCCAGATTGATGTCGTATGAACAATATGACTTCCAATAAACCAATTCTATGAATACCGGATGTGATTTATAAACTGAGTTGCCATCAATGACAACTCCTAAGCATCTATCATGCACTAATCTTGATCGGAGTAGTGTCTCTTGCCAACAATCTCCCCCTTTGGCATTGATGGCAACACTGTGAAAAATGAACTATACACTCAAAACTGTAAGACTTCAAAATTTCAAACTCACCAAGAATCTAAAAGCTCCCCTTGAGAATTTACACCTTTTTTCACTCTTCTCTCTCCCCCTTTGACAATAATGCCAAAGATAGGAATTTGTGAAAACTTATATACAAGGATATGTACAAGTGCTCACAAAAACTTGTAGATATCTGCAAAAAATGTCTTAAGGGACAACAAATGGTTATCCCATGCCTTCTTCAAGCTCTCCAAAATGGTGACCATTCCACTGAAAAGGTAGGCATGCATCTGTGCTCCTCTTTTGTCTGCCGGAACAAGCTTATTCAGTGTATCCTTAGCATCCTGCATGCTACTCATCAAAGAATTATCCATGGAGTGATAAGACTCATCACTTCACCTACTCTAGCCAAAACTCTTTCCTTTTCTTGATTTAGAGTTTTTATCTAATATACTCGAAACTGCTAGCCGAGACTGATTGAGGTGCATATGACTATGATATGCTAGCTAGCTGCCCTTCACATTTTAAAATTTTCTTGTCAATGTCTATAGTGAACTTCGACAAAATTAGACATGACTTGTATATGTTACCACCTTCATCAAGTGCATCTTGAATACCTTTCAATGTAGTAACTAAACTGACTCTATCATCTTCAATCATTTTAATAAATTGTTTTAATCACATAGCATTGAATCGATTCAAAATATTAGTGTCTGCTGCCTTCTCCAAGGACTCAAAATGAGAACCTACAATATTCAACAAACTCTTCAGCTTATCAGAGGGATCAAATGTGTCCTGTTTGAAAGATGGCATAATTTTATCCAACATGTCTCTTGTCAATGTTATCAATTCTCTATCTGAAGAATGGGACTTAAGTAAGTCCTCACTGGCTTTGGCTTGTGTGAGAGTTACCAATTTTAGTGCTTGAATTGGAGATAAAGAGCTTAGTTCGATAGTCCCTTGACCAAAATTATCCGAATCAATAGAAACTTGTTTCCCTTTATCAGGTACTCTTGCCGCTGTTACCGGAGCCTAATCTTCCTTCTTCTCTCCTTTCTCCTTTGCTCCTTCCTTTGCACTCTCATCCTTATTACCATCTTTATCCTTATCCACATCAACTATCTCCTCAGCTAACTTGTCTGAAATAACTTCAATTACCGAAGGATCCTATACTGCTTCACCAGAGATATTATTAGCACCATCAACATCATCAATTGTGGTATGCACCCTGGGCTGCTCTTCCAAAATAGTTTTCTCATAAGTTTGTTCTTTTTTCTTGTTAGAAACACTTGCATGAACTTCCAGAACAAATGTTTCATGAGATTGCTCTGCCAAATGAGTGTCATCGTGCATCGGATTCACATCATATCTTTGATCTATCAAAAATTGTCTCAAAATTGTTTGTCTCCTTAGTTACCTCATCTATTTTGCCAAGCATTAGCTTATTTACCCTCTTTTTACTTTGGAATCTTTCTTTTGCAAGCTTCAATAATCTAATAACTTCATCTTTGGAAATGATAGAGGATAAGTTTACAAATACATACTCCGTTATTCTCTCATCCTCTAGATTAGTTGTATGCATCCTTGCATCCAAAATGTCATACATGATTTTGGGAATCATGGATGATAGTTCTATCAATGCCTTACTATAAACATC
This sequence comes from Cryptomeria japonica, assembly GCF_030272615.1. Classification (NCBI taxonomy): domain Eukaryota; kingdom Viridiplantae; phylum Streptophyta; class Pinopsida; order Cupressales; family Cupressaceae; genus Cryptomeria; species Cryptomeria japonica. The sequence continues at coordinate 708,557,536 of NC_081409.1, read as the reverse complement.
CATGTATTCAACATCTACTTCCTCAATTTCTCTCTAATCTTTATCATCAATTTTTTTATAATATATGGGTACATTTTTTAAATTCCCATCCTTAACAATTTCATCAATTAGTTCTTTCAAGGTCAATGGGGGCACAACTTCATAAGTACCTTGTATTTTGCTATATTTCAGAGCTTCATTTATCTTAGACTTCTACTTCTTCTCACTCTGGCTTTTTTGGATGACTCAGTTTCTATTCTAGGCTTCTTGGTTGGCTAGGTTCCACTGGATAAAGGCTTCTTTACCACTCGGGCATAAGTGATTGTCTTCTTAACTTCTCTGACCTCTTTATCCGATTTAGTTTCTTCCTCAGAAGATACATATTTTCTTGTTGGCTTCTCCTTCTTTCTCTTCTTTTCTCCATTGGTTGATATTGATTGTGGCTTAGGTGGAGGGACTGCCTTTTGCACACCAAAGGTAGGTGCAGACTGAGACTATCTTGGCTTGGCCTGCTTGGGAGGAGTGGAGACCGGTTTAGTCTTGGGCTTCACCATGTCTTCCTCCAATAGTATGTTTTTCTCTCTTTTCCTTTGCACAACCTCCTTAGATAGACCCATTTTCTTTTCTAGCTTCTCAACCTCTTTTCTTACTTTCCTCTTCCTTGCTGGTTTGGTAAACTTCTTGTGAAAATCAAGATCTTTTTCTTTGCAAGTATCGAGCCTTTCCTCCTTATCATTCATCGATTGAATCAACAGATGTTGAGAATGATGCATCAAGTGTGTTTGCATCCACCTTATACCCCATGGGCATGATCCAAATAGTTCTCGGCTCAACTGCCTCCATGTGACATTGGTCCTTATCAACCAAAAAGTAGATGGTTTTCTCATATTTCTCAACAATCTTTTTAGGAATCCTCTCCCTACTTTACATCATGGCTTGAAATGATTTAAAATAGCCCCATAAAGCAATTTTTCGTGCAATAGTGTCACCCAAACCCTACAAACCTTCCTTTATTTGAATTGTCACCAGTTTATCATATGCCCATTGAATCTTTCCAATACCAGGGATCTCATTCAAGAAATACAATACTATACAAACAATCAAGGAACCAAATTTGAATACATGTTTCTTGTTTTGCTTTATCATCTTCAGATTGCTCAATACCTCACTGAGAAGTACTGCACAAAGATCATACCTCTTGTCTTCCTTAAGCATCTCATAGGCTGCAAATATAACATTGCCAGATATTGAGTTCTACCTACTGGATTGATATACTTTATATCTCGTTACCATTGAAGAAAATCTTACATCATGCTCTATGATATTGCTAATTATCATTGATCGACTATCATCCTGGGATCCGGTAACCTTTCTTACCATTGTGTTCTGAACTTTCTTCAGACCGAGGATCTCACCGGTTGCATTCAAATAAGTAACTGCTTGAATGGCTTGCTTGGTAATCTTGTGAGGTTGGTCCAACCTTATGAACTCATCATGGATTCAACTCAGGATGTATCAGACCCATTCGGGTTCATCAAACATCAAAAAATGAATAAACTAGATGAAACCTTATCCTCCAATGACTTGAATTCTAGCTTCAAATTTCCCATACCATCCATCATATGCTTGGTATACAGTAATAGCATATCCACATTTCCAAGTTCCTTGATGTTGCAATGGATGTATGCCCTAATATCTTCTTTATGTAGCACACCATACAAAATAGAGGAAAAAGTCCTTTTTATCCACCAAAAACCTAACTTTAAGTTGTAATAAATGTCAACCCTAAAAGCTTTCGGATACCCTACATCTTCAGGAATTCATCATCGGATACTCAAACCACCATGAAATCTTTTGGATATCAACTGCACAACTTTATTCATCGTCTGCAACTATTCTTGACCGGTTATAGATCTTCGAAAGGGGGTTTCTAAAGATTTGCGTGAAAATATTCCCCCTAAGGCCAAAATGCCTTAGTTATCGGATGAGGTTCCTTCATCAGATTCAGGTGTGGAGCCATTTTAAATAATAAAATCTTCTTTCTTAACCCACATCTTCTTATGCTGATCTCTGATCTCTTCCACCTTAGCTTTTCCTTTTTCATCTAATTTAGTCTTGTCTACAAGACCATTGTTGTTCATGTTCTTGCTTCTGCAATATGGCCAAGTTTGTTGCATCCATAGAAAACAATTTTTCTCTGCACAGACCCAAAATTCATCTGATTTGGTCTCATCCTACATTGGTTAGCAATGTGCCCAAACATTCCACAAGCATAGCATCTCTTATTCTAAAAATTGGTCATCATTCTACACATATTTGACTTATGTCCAAAGTTGTTACATATGAAACATTGACAAGTAAAGGTAGAACCATTAATCATCTTACTTCTGCACTGACTTGCCATGTGACCAAATTTTTCAGAAATAAAACATTTACCACTGAATTTATAGGCATCAGGTTGTCTTATCGGAGGTTTCTTGTTCTTCTGATGATTGCTTTGACAAGAACCAGGGGATTCTGCTTTCTCAAATCCAAGTCCTCGCATGTCTTTCCCATGTATCTGACTTTCCAACATCTCATCCAACTGGATTGAACTAACTTTAAATTTTTCTTTGTACTCACTAGCAATAGAAAGCTCATCTCTCAAAATTATGATTCACTTTTGAAGTTCTTGTCCATCAATCTTTGTTTGCACCAATTCAAGTTTCAATTGATTATTATCGTATGTCAATCTGCAACATTAATCTGATCTATCCTTCAATGATTGAGTTAAGGTTTCTTTATTCTTCTTCTGGTCTTCAATCTCCTTTGTCAGCTTCATCACAATGGATTTCATTTCATTCTTCAAGACTGCATCCTCCCTAGCTAGCTTCTCATATTCATTTGTCTTGCCTTGTAGGACTTGATTGTCTATGATTTTCTCTTCTTTCTCCTTCAGTTTGTTCATCAACACCTTTCTCTTTTCTCTAGATGTTCTCACTTGATCTTTCAACGTCTTAATGAAGTCTTCAGTTGCATTTAGATTTATTTTTCAGGGAACTTACTTCTTTTCTTGCTGCATCAAGATCTTCAAGTGCCACACTAAGCCATCTCTACAAACCATCGTCCATTGATTCAATCTTCTAGATCTTCATCAAGCTGTTAGGCTTCTTCCGAGGTACAAATCTTTGATACCAATTGTTAGAATCAATGAACACTGAGAGGGGGGGGGGGGGGTTGAATCAGTGTTTTGTAATTTGCATACTTATTTAGCTGATTCTTAATCCACTAGATGCACAAGAAATAAAATGAAATGCAAAAACATAAAGAAATTAACCACACAACCATAGCACCAAGATTTTTACGTGGAAACTCATAAAGGGAAAAACCATGGTGGGATTTGAACCCACAATATTATTATTCTATGGCCAGAAGTATGATAATATTACAAAAGGAGAATGCACTTGTATTCAGGCACACCGCCTAGAGCTCACTACTCAATTACAAAAGGGCTACGACCCGGAGGAAGGATCACTGCCTTACAGGCTATTATAATTGATTACAATAATGAATTAACTAGAGTATAGCATCTAACTATGCCAAAATGTAGTTCTGGTTAGGCACATATTATTTGCTGCAACTGACCTATCTTTCTTCTCTGTTTTCCTGCTTTGTCAAATATTGGAGCATCAAATCCTTCAATCACATTCACCAAACTTGTAAATTTTCTCTTACAGACTTCCTTCTCTCTCTACTACCTCAAAATGTTCAACCAAGTTGATCTTATATATTCACACCATCAAAAAGAAATCATCTATCATGTCGGCTTCCAAAAACCACATAACACACAACATGAAATGTGTATCACCAAGTCGGCTCAATCTGATCACAAATCCAAATGCAGACCAAAATAAGATGATAATAAGCTTCCCATAAGTTGGCCCAATCACCTTGAACACAAAGACAATCTCCGAAATCATCCCAACAAATCTGTAACACACATTAAACCAAAATAGCTCTGCTCCAACTGAATTATTAGATATTGGAGCTCTAAACTTTCTCATGAATCAATACTGGATATCGGGATTAAGAAATAATCTATATCAGACCTTGAATGAACTGCCTTGACCACCACAACCAAAATTGCATCACCAAAACAAAGATATGCACATTCCATCGGTTACTATGTTCCACCTTCCAAACTGATGCCTTATGAATAATATGACTTCCGGTAAACCAATTCTATGAACACCAGATGTGATTTGTGAACTGAGTTTCCATCAATGACAACTCCTAAGCATCTATCATGCACCAATCTTTACAAAAGAAATGTCTCTTGCCAACATTTAGACCTTTTGATCTTATGGAAGTCATTAAAATTCTTTCATTCACTCAAAAAAGAAGATATATATATATATATATATATAGTTAATTTATTTAAGGTTATCATTATGTAGAAGATTTTGGAATATCGAAGATGAGAAGAGATAAAAATATTTACTTAATTTTGATGATTGCTAGATAAATATTTGTTGTTTTGATTATAATATTTAAATATAATTTATAAGCTTTTATTTTTAGTTATATTGGAAGTAAAACTATTATTTTTTATTAACGTGAACTTATTTTTAAAAATTTATTATAGTTGTACAAAGAATCTATATAGATGAAGACTTGAATTAAAGCTATCCAAACATCCCCACAAGACTTTCAAAATTACAAGCATAACACTATCCCATGTTTTTATAAATTTTCTTTTAAATAATTTACAAAATGACATTTTACCTTTTTAATAGGTTTTCATTTCATTTTTATGTTAGAGTCATTGATGGACTCAATCTCCCAAGATCACCTACAAAACCAAGATCAATGTTTTACACGAGAGCAACAAAGAGGATGAAATGCCAAAATATGGTGCAATAGTATGATAAGGATATTATCACACTTAAAATGATACAATATGGATCAACACTCCCTTGTAGTGACTGAGCTGATATGTGCTCAACTGGATCAATTCATAAGGGAGAGGTTAGTGCTGATTATATAGGAAAATGTGAGACAATAATTTCAAGAGGAGTAATAACTCCCAAATAACCAAATTATGTGGGAGTTGTACATACTTGTAAAATGGAAAATGCATGGTTATGCCAACTCAGGTAAAGAGAGACAAATGGTTATGGGGAGGTAGCTAATAAATCCAAAAGAGGGTGTGACATTCAACTACCCAAATGTGGGTGTGAATGACACATGTGATTGTAGGATTATTCCACGTGTCCTCATACTAACTATCCTAATATAACCTAAGTATGCTTAATAATGTGTAGGAGAAATAAATATAAAAGGCCTAAACTAATATTTTATCCTTTTAAATTTAATTTTAAAATTAACAATATTTATATAATTCTTTTTTATTTTTAATATTTTTTTTATAGATAAGTGTTGTCATATGAAGACAATTCCTTCATTAATTGTAGAGAAAATATATAGAGTTTAGTATATGTGATGGAGGAATGCTATTCCTTCACCATTAGCTATTATCTTCCATAGTAAGACAAGATCAATCACAATGAACTCATTCAGGTTGCAAATTATTGATTGCTTCTTTCACTACCCTTGGTTCTATTTATTTATTTATTTAGTTTGGATAAAAGTGGTCAAGCCACTGAAAAATTTATTAAATGAAAAGAAGAGTTTACAAAAGACCTAGTTCAAAAGAGCATACCGGTAAGAAAAAACCAGGAAGAAAACCTCTGGTTATAGCTCAGAAATATGATTACATCAAAATTGGCCCAAAGACATTAACAAAAACCCACCAGAAGATACCCAGAACACTGAGCCAGACTTACCAACAATCCCAACCACAAAACAAAAAGACAATTTGACAAGGAGTCCATATTGCACCCAAAAGATTACATATAATAAAAAACCAATTTTTAATATTTTATTTGAAGTATAATGTTAATTTTTGAAAATTAATAACAATATTGTTGAAACTTAGAGTTTTGGTAAGATAAATGATTGAATGAGAGACTTCATTTATCTCTCATTCAATCATCTACCTTATTGATATAACTACAAATGGTAGACCTCATGATTAAACTTGTTATAATCATCTTTATATGCGTTCACTATCCAAAACATTGGATTGCACAACTTGACATCATCGATCATGTTATGATCATATTACACATGTTGCGATTGTAATAAGACCAGACCAGACTTATGATAACTATCATAGCTATCATATGATAGCATCGATTGATGCTATCATATGATAACTATAATAGTTATCATATTAATCTCACATTATACCGATCGGTTATCGGTTGTTATATCAACAACATTTGACGTGACCAATTGTTAATCGGTTGATTATATTATTTGACGTGATCGATTGTTAATCAGTTGATTATATTAAATGACGTGACCCGATAGTTATCGACATAAACACTAAATGAAGCGGTGCATGTGCACTGATCAAGACATGTCTTGATCGAGCATGTCAAGAGACATGTCCGGGAAAGGCATGCCTTGATCAGTAGGCATTGCTTATAAGTATATGTCATATGAAATGCTGTAGACACATATAAATAAATTAATGTTATCTTCAGCAACCTATAACATAAGAAGCAACAGTAAATATCAGTAAAAGAATAACAAAATTATACAACTTTAGACTTGAACATAAATTTGAATAATATTTACATGGTATCAGAGCCACATTGATCGAACCTAAGGCATTCAAATTTGAGAAGTTCAAATTGAAGATATAAACATCATATTTTTCATGGCTAATGTTATCAGATTTGAGGACAGACTTGAAGGAGGCAAAAATTTCTCAGCATGGAAGTTCAAAATTAAAATGATTCTAAAAGAAAATAAAGTTGAATCATTCATAAGAGTTGAATCTAAAGAACCAGAGAATGAAACTAGACAAATCAACATGGACTGAGGGAAATGAAAAGGCCATAAAGATCATAGTCGATGGAGTGAGAAATTGTGCATTATGCCAATAATGACAAAACATGAGATTGCCTACCATATGTTCAAAGCACTCGAAAATGCATTTGAGATAAACAACTCAAGTAGAACCTTGGATCTAAAAAGGGAAATAAATCACATAAGCATGAACAAAGGAGAGTCAATCAATGCATACTTTATGTGGATATCAACCGTAAGGGATGAACTGGCAATGCTTGGATATGAGATCTAGAGCAAAGAGCTAATGATCATTGCTCTAGATGGGTTGCCTAGTACAGGGGAAACAATCGTTCAATGCATTAGTGCAAGGGATAAATATCCAAAATTTGATAAGCTAAGAGCAGATTATCTTCAAGAGGAGTCAAGGCTAAATAAGAAGGGGATCAAACAAAAGAACATAGATGAAGATCTCCATGTTCTAAATACCAACTCCAACAAGAAAAACAAGAAGAAACATTTCAAGAAAAGAAAGAACCGACATAAGAAAAGGTCATCTAAGAGAGACAACTCTCATATTTAGTGCTTTAGGTGTGATCAATATGGACACTACGTAGCAAGATGTCCGGATAGAATCAAACAACAAGCTACATTTGCAAAAGTTAAAAGGGAAGAATATGACTCCGAGAAGCATGTATTCTACTCTGCCCTTTCGAGTCAAGTATCCAATAAATCTAACACCTAGATCATTGACAGTGGGTCTTCAAGACACATTACTGGGTATAGAGAATTATTGGATTCCATGTTAGAAGAAACTGATGAAGAAGTAACCATTGGTGAGGACTCTGCACATCCAGTGAAAGGCGTCAGTACCTGTACCATTAAGCTAAAGATATGCATGTCTCTTCAACTCATCGGAGTTCTATTTGTTCCTGGCATCAAGAGGAACTTAATCTCCATATCTGCACTTGAAGATGATGGGTACATAATAACATTCATGAATGGTAAAGTTCTAGTTTGACCACAAAACTCGTCCATCAAGAAGGCTACAACCCTAGGACATAGAAAAGGCTATTTGTATGAGGTATGTACTGAATCTAACCTAGCCCTACTTCATGAGATTGTAGATTCTAATGAAATTTGGCATAGAAGATTAGGTCATTTAAACTTTCATGCTTTATGTTCAATGGAAAAATGAGTAATTGGTTTGCCTAAGTTAAAACAATACCATTCTGGTACATGTAAGGGGTGTGCCCTAGGAAAAAATACTAAGAGTTCTTTTCAAAATAGTTCTAGGAAAACAAGCAATGCTTTAGAACTAGTTCACTCTGACCTATGTGGGCCAATGTCTGTACCATCATTAGGGGGTTTCCTTTATTATGTAATATTCATTGATGACTTCTCTAGGAAGACTTGGATCTACTTTCTTAAACATAAAGAATCTAAAAAGATCCTCAAGAGATTTAAGGAATTCAAATCTCTCTCTGAAAACTCTTCCGGAAGGAAAGTAAAAACCCTAAGGACTAATAATGGGAGGGAATACACCTCAGACATTTTTAGGGAATTTTGTAAAGAAGATGGGATTAAGAGGGAGTTCACTATCCCTTACAACCCCCAACAAAATGGGGCCGCTGAGAGGAAAAATAGAACCATTGTAGAAGCAGCCAAAGCCATGCTTCTTGATAAAAACTTAGAAACTCATCTTTGGGTAGAAGCCTCCAACACTGCTGTATACATACAAAATAGATGCCCTCACTCCCACATTGAAGACAAAACTCCTGAAGAAGTTTTCACAGGGATAAAGTCTGATATCACTCACTTTAAGATATTTGGATGTCCTGTCTACTTTCATATACCTAAAGAGAAAAGAACAAAACTAGAACCCTCTGGAAGAAAAAGAATCTTTGTTGGATATAGTGAAACCTCTAAAGCCTAAAGAATATTTATGCCCGGACATAACAATATTGAACTTAGTAGAGATGTAATATATGAAGAAGACATAGCCTTCAAAAGAGCCAAATACTCTATTGATTCAAAAATCTATGTTCCATCTTCAGACATAGAAGAGGATTCCACTCCTGAGGTTCAGAGGGAGTGTTCAGAAGAAAATGAAGAACAAATTCCTCCCTAATAAATCTCTAAGAAAAGACCTCTATGGGTTCACAAAACAATGGAAGATGTAAGAGACTTTGCAGCTCCTTCAAGGACTTTTAGAGAAAGTAAGAGGCCCTGAAGATTCACTAGCTATGTAGCCCTAATGAATGATCTCTCTAAATCAGAACCTTCTAGTGTACCAGAAGCTCTTAAACATCAAAAGATGCCATGTCAAAAGAATATAAATCCATCTTCAACAATGATGTGTGGGAAATTGTTCCTAGGCCAAAAGGGAAATCTGTTGTCTCATCCAAGTGGCTATTCAAAATCAAACATGCTGCAGGTGGTAGCATAGAGAAACATAAAGCCAGATTTGTTGCCCAAGGGTTCTCATAGAAAGAAGGAATAGACTATGATGAGACATTTGCTCCAGTTGCTAGATACACCTCTGTCAGAACAGTATTGGCCATTGCAGCAGCCAAAGGTTAGAAAGTCCATCAGATGGATGTGAAAACTGCTTTCTTGAATGGTGAAATTGAGGAGGAAGTCTACTTAGAACAACCATAAGGGTTTGAGATCCACAATACAGAAACACATGTGTGCAGATTAAAGAAAGCCCTATATGGTTTAAAACAGGTTCCCAGGGCCTGGTATGAAAGAATTGACAACTATCTTTTGGGATTGAGATTCTCAAAGAATGATGCAGATCCAAATCTATAATTCAAAAAGGTCAAAGGTGATATGCTGATATTGGTCTTATATGTTGATGATCTTCTGACTATAGGAGAAGATCACCTTATTGGACAATGTAAGAAAGATCATGAAAAGGAGTTTGATATGAAGGATTTAGGCCTTGTACATTACTTTCTTGGATTGGAAGTTTGGCAAAACTTTGACAGTATTGTGCTTAATCAAGGAAAATACACCTTAGACATATTGAAGAGATTTGGTATGATGAACTGTAGACCCATGTCTTCTCCTATGGAAACTAATCTTCGCAAATTGAAGGAGGCAGCAATAGATTCCCCATTGGTAGATCCCACTCTCTACAGACATATGATTGGATCATTAATGTACTTGGTCAATACTAGACCTAATATCTGTTATCCAGTAAATGCCTTGAGCTAGTTCATGTGTGAACCTAAGGAGATACATCTCATGGCTATGAAACATAGTATGAGATATCTTCAAGGTACTTTTAACTATCAATTCAAGTATAAGAAAATTGTTTTGGATCTTCATGGAATCACTAATTCAGATTGGGCTGGAAGTGTGACTGATAGGAAAAGCACCTCAGGGTGTTGCTTCAGCTTGGGTTCAGCCATGATATCTTGGATTAGTAGGAAATAGTCTTCAATAGCTCAGAGTTCTACAGAGGCTGAATATATCACAACTTCCATGGCTGCACGAGAAGCTGTATGGCTACAAAAGCTACTTGTGGGATTATTTAGAGAACCAATGAAGCCTACTATAATCCATTGTGACAATCAGAGTTGTATAAAATTCTCTATGGACCCTGTATTTCATGATAGATCCAAACACGTTGAGATCCCTTATCACTATGTGAGAGATATGGTGGCTAAGAATGTGATTTAGTTCCAGTATATCAGTACAAGAGACCAGACAATAGACATACTGACCAAGCCCCTATCCAGAGTGAAAGTTGAACACTTCAAAAAAAGTCTTGGTAAGATTGAGTTATAATTAGTTTTGTAATTTGTACTAATATATGATATGTTTAATGTGTAGACTTCTTTTGTTGTGTTATGACTTTATGGGCCTCACCCCTTGTGTACATTTCTAAAAGGTGACGATCTTTTAGATAATGAACACTTGTATTAAACATTATAAGGTGACGATCTTGTAATGTTGATATCATGCTGACTTGATATCACTCTAACTCATGGATGTGCCATGATATGTTATGGTAGACATTATGTGACGTAATGTTAGTGTACATACCATAACCTGGATATAAGGGAATTCACCATTCTCAAGTATTTTATATCCAAGGTATCATGTGTTATGCGATACTAATATCACGTGTTATGTGATATCTATATCACAACATGATGTGATATATTCCTGTGTCACTCATTATGTGATGCATCATGTCACGAGCCTATGTGATATTATCCTTTGTATTACGAGGTTGTGTAATACATTCTATTATGAGAAATATGATGCTTATTTCAATGTTTACACAGGTCTCCAGTTATCTTCCCTAGCTAAGAGGGAGTGTTGAAACTTAGTAGCTTCAGTAAGATAAATGGTTGAATGATAGACTTCATTTATCTCTCATTCAATCATCTACCTTATCGATATAACTGCAAATAGTAGACCTCATGATTAAACTTGTTATAATCATCTTTATATGCATTCACTATCCAAAACATTGGATTGCACAACTTGACATCATCGATCATGCTATGATCATATTACACATGCTGCGATTGTAATAAGAATAGACTAGACTTATGATAACTATCATAGCTATCATATGATAGCATCGATTGATACTATCGTGTGATAACTATAATAGTTACCATATTAATCTCACATTATACCGATTGGTTATTGGTTGTTATATCAATAACATTTGATGTGACTGATTGTTAATCAGTTGATTATATTATTTGACGTAACCGATTGTTAATCGGTTGATTATATTAAATGACGTGACTCGATAGTTATCGACATAAACACTAAATGAAGCGATGCATATGCACCGATCAAGACATGTCTTGATTGGGCATGTCAAGAGACATGTTCGGTCAAGGCATGTCTTGATCGGTGGGCATTACTTATAAGTATATGTCATATGAAATGCTGTAGACACATAGAAACAAATTCATGTTATCTTTAACAACCTGTAACATAAGAAGCAATAGTAAATATCAGTAAAAGAATAACAAAATTATACAACTTCAAACTTGAACATAAATTTGAATAACATTTACAAATATTTATGTTTAATTTTATAATATTATTTATTTGTTAATATTTAGTTTATCTTCCATTCGAGCTCAAGATACTTGTAAAATGTTTGTATTTGGTTGTTAGGCTTTGGTATTATGTTCAGGGTTAGTTTATAATTATTCCAATGAATTCTAGTATGGAATTCAATTTTGATTTGATGTTGAAATTGAGTCTTTCCTTCAACACATCCACTTATATCTATTGTAATCTTCATATTTACTATGTTATTAATATATATTTTGGGCCTTGGCCTTTTGCCTCTTAGAAAGACAAATATTAAATTTATCTTTCTATTCATGTTAATGTTATTTAAAATATATTAATTATATTTTATTAATATTCTAATTTTAAAAAAATTAAAAATAGTTTTACATATTATTTTATTATTTATTACTTTAATAAGTTTTTTTTTTTTTGATCAATAAAAGGCCGAGGCCAAAGAATTTTATTAATTAAAAAATAGTTATATTTACATTTACACCTCCATTCAATGTGGGCACTGGTAGGAAAGAATGGAGTGAAGAAAACCTCCGGTCTAGCCCAGATCCCTCAAGGATCAGAAAAAATTAAGAATGAGTTACAAAATGGAGATACAAGATCACAAAGGGATCTTGTCCAAAATAATGAAGATTGAATGTAGAAATCCTCTGTGTAAAGTTGAGCTGCAGATTGCCCATCTCTTGGGGTGAACCCTGTGGGTGACAATTCTTGCTATTCTTGAAACATAGGATTAAGCAAGCTCTGCTCCCTATGCTGCACAAAATCTTGAGAAAATCTCACACCAGAATGTTAGGAAAAGGAAAACTGAACAGGAACTTATACAATATATCATACCTGCCTGGATGATCACCCTGTTAGGATACACAACTCCAATTATTAGTCTAAAAAAATCTCTAGAAACATAAGCGAGGAGATGTTACCCATCAAGGATCATAAACTCAATAAACAATAATGAGGCAAATTCCATAAATATTCTTGCAAAGAGTCTGCGAGGAGCTACCACCTTAAAGAATTTGATTCGAGAGCCTTCTAGGCCCTAATTGAGTGTCATGGGAAAGCTTTAAGTGGGACAAAATTTTATCAGGTCGTCCCTCAATCTAAAAATATTATAATGATGGAGATTACTGGGAAGGAGGAGGAATATTTGACATATGCATCTGAGTCTGATTTAACTTAAAATTGAGAGAACAGGTAGGAAAATAGGAGAATAGGAAACTATTTATGAGAATGGTTTTATAGATGAGTGTCTGAATATAATCCTAATATATAAATGTATATGAAGTTATATATATATGTGTGTGTGTGTGTGTGTGTGTGTGTGTGTGTGTGTGTGTGTGTGTGTGTGTGAATCTCGCGAGTGAGCGACAACCGTTGGTCTAACAAAACAACTTATTTAATCACAAGCTCGCAACTAGAAACTTAACTTGACTTAAACCCTTGCGATCCCGCGACAACAAGACACTTAACCACCGTCGCATGCTCGCAACACTTTTTGACTTAAGACTTATAAACCCGTGAGCATGTGATGGCCACAAAATCAGACCAAAACTTACCTGTCGCCAGATCGCAACTTAAAATGCTAAACAACTTCAAAACATGCAAGAAAGTGACTTAACCGCATTGCATGATCGCAAATTAAAATGACTTAACTGTGAACACCTCGCGACCTTGCAATAACATAAAATCACACCCAGTCGCAACCTCGCAACATAAAATGGTATTTGGGCGCCGTCACTACTCTCAAGTCTCATTAACTGCCACACTTGCATGAACTAGCTACTGTGGCATTTGATTGGCGATTGCCATTCAAAACTTTTATAGATCCCGACAAAAAAGTCCACGTGTCAATCCCCATTTTTAATCGCACACTCTCAACTGGTTATAACAATTAGGAAAGGAACCGACGAGTTAGCGACAATGCTACCAAATCCTCTTAATCGCAAGCTCGCAACCCCTTTTACGAATCCTCAAAGAATCTCGCGAGTGAGCGACAATCGTTGATCTTTATCAAGCCCTTCAATCACAACCTCACAACAACATTTGTAATATTCTTTCTTTACTTGCGAGCTAGCGACCACTGCAAATCTAAAAAAATAACTTATTTCATCGCAAGCTCGCAACTCAAAACTTAACTTGACTTAAACCCTTGCAATCCCGCAACAACAAGGCACTTAATCGTAATTGCATGCTCGCAACACTTTTTGACTTAATTTGTGAGCATGCGATGACCACAAAATAAGACCAAAACTTACCTGTCACTAGATCGCAACTTAAAATGCTAAACAACTTCAAAACCTGCGAGCAATCGACGAAACCAACTAAGCTGCGATACCAACTACATCGCATGATTGAAAATTAAAATGACTTAACCATGAACACCTTGCTACCATGAGACAACATAAAATCACACCCAGTCGCAACCTCGCAACATAAAATGGTCAAGTGCAAAACATCTTGCGAGGTAGCGACAACTATAATCTTGTAGTACTCGCAAGCTCGCGAGTTAAACTGAAGGACCTATGAGCTAGCGATAACCATAAAATCTAAAAATTGTTTATCGATGTCTTATGTTAATTACCATCATAAACAGGCACGAGCAGTGGCACACAAACCATTAATGACTTAGTACTTACTCGCTAACTTTCGCGGCTATAATGCATGGCATCAAACCAATTCGAGACCTCGCGACCAAAGCGATTTCATTAACAATCTCACTTTAATAAGTTTATTATTTATTATTATTTTTAAATTATTTTTTCATCCATAATCATTATTTTTTAATTAAAATTAAGGATTATCACATGCAAGAGGGAGTAGTAGCTCTACTCAACCAATCCCTTCTTATCCTCCTAAATGTTCTACATAGACCATGCAGGGTCAAACATGGATCAAATAAGCATCTACCCTTCCCACCAAATAGGACCAAATATTTTGTGTAAGGTATAGATTGTTACCAATCAAATATAAACGAAATACTTCCAAATCATTTTTTCTCCACTTCACCAATCTCTCATGTAAATTTTGCTATTACATCTTTAATCAATCATAGCCATTGAATCTATAACTCCACCCAACTTTTCCCTCTCCCATATTGATGTTTAAGGTTTTTAAAGGCACAAACTAAATTCCTGAAAGGCCTGATCAAAGTGTAATAAGTGCTTATACTATCTTGATTCCAAGAAGCTCCCATCAATTATTTACATAAATGCTAAACTATAAGAACATTAGTCTAAAACAAGAGTCATTGATCCTATAGTCCAAATACTTCAATCTCTTAATATCTCTTATATTGGTACCAAGAAAAAT
The DNA here is from genome assembly GCF_030272615.1 of Cryptomeria japonica. Classification (NCBI taxonomy): domain Eukaryota; kingdom Viridiplantae; phylum Streptophyta; class Pinopsida; order Cupressales; family Cupressaceae; genus Cryptomeria; species Cryptomeria japonica. The sequence goes on along the minus strand of NC_081409.1, from coordinate 708,542,281 downwards.
TTCTTTTCCATATGCTACTTGATTAGTAAGGCCATCTTCCTCGCTTCTCTATAAACATGATCATATGTGACAAAGTTGAATTTCCTGTAGATTTGCAAAGCCCCTTCCAAAGATACATTCAATTTATAATTTATAATTTATCTTCTTCTAACAACATTAATAAATATTAATGGATCACCTTCAATAATTAGTTTATCTTATTTTGACTCTCAATATTTTCTTAAATGCATTATAAGGGCTTGTAGTTCCACCTCATTATTTTATCACCTTATAAGGGGTTTAGCTATCTTGCAAATAATCTCTCCTCGAATTCTTTATGACCTTACTCAAGAGGCCCCCAAAATTTTTCTTGACACCCCAACAAAGTTAAGCAAGTGTTTCACCCTTTGGGGGGGGGTTGACAAACCATTGAATCTCACAAAGCTTGAGAGTTAGATCTCTTGAGATAGACAACTTGAGAAATCTTCAGTTCTAACAATTTTTTTCTCATGAAAGCATACCAATTAGTTAATTTTTTCTCTCTAATATTTTTCTCTCTTAACTTGTTTTTAATGACCTCCATAATAAATTTTTCAACCTTATTTATGGAAGGAAATACAAGAGAAAGAAAATTAAAAAAAAATCCAAGCATGTATGTTGATTGAAGTAATGTTACCAAAGTAGAGAGAAACTTGAGAGCAATCACCCAAAACTTGAAGAGGAGACACAAGAGCTTTGGAAAGGGGAAAAGCAAAGAAAAACCCCTTATGTATTATGAATGAAGGTAAAGTGTAGAGAGAGAGAGAGAGAGAGAGAGAGAGAGAGAGAGAGAGAGAGAGACTCATTACAATGCTATAAAAAGTGAAGAAAGAGAGGCTTGAATCATCTCTCAAATAGAGATGATGAGAGGAGATACAAAGTAACTCCCATATCTATGAATGGCACCATTCATAATATGTGTGTGAAAAGTGTCACAATCTTCTTAAGGAGGAAATCTAATATTCCTTAATAAAGAAAAATAAAAGAAATGACTTGTCCTCACACATGTACAAGAGGGCAAATTACATGTAGGGATTCCAAAGGAATATCCCAAATTAAATACAAATAAACCTATGCCAAGTAAATATTAAATATTCTAACACCCCCCTTTAAGCTTTACTTGGGGAGTTTACATCAAACCCTTCAATGGGTTGTAAACCAAGATTTTTACAATGAAATTGGAACTTCTCTTTAAAAAGTGGCTTTGTTAGAATATCTACAACTTGATCTTCACCCTTGCAATAGAAAAGTGAAATTTTCTTGTCTTAAATTTGTTCTCTAATAAAGTGATGTTGGAGAGCAATATGTTTGGTCCTTGCATGGAAGATAGGATTCTTAGCCAAGGCAATGACACTTTGATTGTCACAATACAAAGGTGTTGGATCTTATTGAGGTAGCCCCAAATATTCAAGCAATCTTCTAAGCCATAAAGTTTCTTTAAAGGAATTAGTGCATCCTTTATATTTAGCATCCGTGGAACCAAAAGAGGTAGATTGTTGCTTTTTAGTATTCCAAGAAATAGCACCTGAACCAACAAAGAAACAATATCCACAAGTAGATTTCCCATCATTGGGATCTCCCCCTAGATCTGAATCAGTAAATCCTTTTAAAGTAAAATCACAATTTGCATCATAAAATAAACCAACATTAATAGTTCCTTAATATATCTCAAAATTATTTTTGCAAGTTTAAAGTGAGTTTGTTGAGGTTTAGACATAAATCTAGAAACTAAACCCACACTATAAGCAATATCTGGTCTCGTAAGAGTTAAATAATTTAAACTTCCTACTAGTTGTCTATATAAAGTATCATCAACTAAAGGAGTTTTCATATCAAGCATTAACTTTGTTCCTAATTCACAAGGAGTAGAAACATGATTAACATCATTCATTTTAAACTTGTCTAAACTATCTTGAGAATATTTACTTTGATATAGAAAATACGATTACTTGTTAATGCCAAATTTGCATTCCCAAGAAATAATGTAGAAGACCTAAACCAGTCATTTGAAACTTTTTATTGAGTTGAAACTTAATTTTAGAAATCAAATGATTGAAACTTGAAGTTAGAATTAAATCATCTACATATAATTTTGGATCATTTTTACTTCTAATGAAACCTTGAGAAAGAAAGAATGCATTAATCTTAGAATACCATTCCCTAGGAGATTGTTTCAAACCATAAAATGATTTCTTTAATTTGCAAATTGAATGTTCATGTTACCTTCCTTAACAAAATGAGAAGGTTGACACAAACTTCCTCATGTAAATCACCATTTAGAAAAGAAATTTTAACATCCATTTGAATAATAGGACAATTCATCTGAGATGCTAAAGCAAGAACAAGTTTATAGTAGGCATTTTAGCAACATGAGCAAAAGTTTCATTATAATCTAACCCTTCAATTTGAGAAAAACCTGTAGCAACTAATCTAGCTTTAAAATTAATAACTTCATTATTTGCATTCAAGTTAGTTTTATATAACCACTTATAAGAAAGAATATTTTTAACTTGAGGTAAAGGAGCTAAATACAAAGTTTGATTAACAAGAAAAGTATCATACTCTTCTTGCATAGCTTTTTGCCAATGATGTTGATTTTTAGCTTTCTTAAAAGTATTAGGATCATTTAAATTCATAATAGTAGACATCAAAGAATATTTGCAATAATTTATCCTTCTAGCCTTAAGTTTATCCATTCTAGCTAAATAATCACCACTTTCTTGAATCAAAATTTTAAACCATTTAGGCATTCTTTTAGAAGTAACAGAGTCATCACTAGAAGAAGATTCATTAGGAGTAGAATTATCATGATCATCATCACTATCACTTTTAAAAATAAATGCATTAGGAGTAGGGTTTAGAGAAGGAGGTTCATCCTCCAAAACCACAACCTTACTATCAACAAATTAATTATCTTGCACATTAGAACAATCATGAATACAATTTTCAGCAATACAAACATCTTTGGCAACTTTAACTTTGTTAGTGATAGGATTTTAAACTCTATATTCTTTAGAATGTTCATCATAACCAACAAATATATAAGAAGAACATTTAGAATCTAATTTGTGCCTCTTTTATTTAGGTTTATGAACATAAGCAATTGAACCAAAAATTCTTAAATGCTTTAAATTGGGCTTTCTATCGAACCAAGCTTCTTCAGGAGTTATATCCTTTAAGGCTTTGGTAGGTGTTCTATTAATGAGATAAGTAGCACAAGCCATAGCTTCAACCCATAATTTATAATCCATATTCTTAGCATACAATAAACATCTAGCCATTTCAACAATGGTTCTATGTTTCATTTTTGCTACACCATTTTGTTGAGGTGTATAGGGAATAGTAAGCTCATGTTTGATACCAAAAGATTTCAAATAACCATTAAATACATGATTAACATATTCCTTACCATTACCAGTTCTAATTATTTTAATCTTAAAACCAAATTGCCTTTAAACAAACATATGAAATTCTATAAAAGCATCAAGAACTTGATCCTTACTTTGAAGGAAATAGATCCAAGTTCTCCTTGAAAAATCATCAACAAACGTAAGTGCATACCTTGATCCTTGGATGGAGTTGTTCTCCATGGAGCCCAAAAGGTCACTATGAACAAGGTGAAATTTATGATTTGCCCTCTGATCATTAGGAAAGGGCTCCCTATGCATCTTACCACTCATGCAACCTGTGCATACAATTTTAGAAGGAACAATGCTAGACAATCCATCTACCATATTTGCTTTTTGCATCAAGACAATATTATTAGAATTTATGTGGCCAAGTATTTCATGCCAAACATTAAAATCAATGGTAGTAAGAAAGTAATACTATGAATGAGCAAATTCATTAAATTTGAATAAGTTATCATTGTCCATTTTAGCATTAGCAATAACTTGGTTATGCTTTGGATCGATGATAACACATATCCTTATAGAATTCAATCTTGACAAAGCTTAACAACAAAAATAAAATTTAATTTTAATTCAATACATAAAGAACATCATGTAATTTACCATTAGGAACATTGACATTACCAATAGCTTCTACTTCACAAGTATAATTGTTAGCAAGTTGAATAGGAATATTTGAAGTATCAAGATGCATAGGATAAAAAATTTCTCTATGAGAAGTAACATGTTGAGATGCACCGGAATCAATAATCCATTCAAGAGGCTTTGAAGCATTGTAACTACAAGTAAATGTATGGTGAGATGAATTACCATTATTATTACCTTTCTTATAATTAGGTTTATGTTGGTGAATATTTTTATTATTTTGATTGATAGCCTTTTACCATTTTGTTTCTTAAAACAATTATTAGTCACATGACCATCCTTACCACAATACATACAAATGGGAGCTTCTTAGAATACTTATTCATTTGACCATTATTAGAATTCTTATTATATGATTTGGAATGAAAATTATTATTAGAATAATGATTATCATTATTGGATCTAACATTATTATTATGATTATTATTTTTAGACATAAAAGCATGTTCACTGTTCACTAATTTTACGAATAGAAAATTGAAATAATTTAGCTTCCTCTTGATGTAATATATTACGAAAAATATCATAAGTTAATTGAGTAGCTAAATTAGAAATAGGAAGTTGAGCATGAATATTAGTGATAAATTGTTGAAATTATCTAGGAAGACATTTTTTAAGAATGAGATGAATCAAACGTATAACATCTAGTTTAACTCATAAACCAGTTAATTGACTATTAATATAATCAAAATTTAATACGAATTCATCCATGGTTTTAAAATATGTATACCTGACGTCTTCGAGTTGATCTTGAAACTGAATTTTTTGGGATTCATTTGAACTATCATAAGTTATTTTTTAAATTTTCCAAGCTTCATAGGCTTTTGTATAATTTCCAATGAGAACATATAATTAAGGGATCATTGAAATACCAATTAAACCAAGTGCTTCCTCATTTTGAGCCTTCCATTTGTCTTGGTCAGCTTGAGGAGCGGTTGTAGTGGTCTCTAATTTTTATCAGTTGCAACATCCAAAAGATTTTGAAGTGAAAATTAAAGGAAATGTGTGTTTTCCATGAATGATAAATCCTTCTATTTAATTTAATTTCAGGAATTAATGTACACATGATAACAAAATAAACGTGAACAAATAATGGTTAAAATTTTTTTAACCCCTTTGATTAATAGATGAAAAATAACTTCCTTAATTAAAATTGAACTAAATTTTAATAATAACTTTTAAAAATAACTATTTTTTTAATATTTTCAAAATTTTAATAAATAAACTATATATTAAAAGAAACTTTAAGTCTTTATGAATAATAAAATAAAATAATTTATATTAAAAACTTATTTAATAAAACTTTATATATTAAAACACTTTATAAAAAAATTATAAAGTTTTTAACTTTTAAAATTTTTTTTGTTATAATTTTTTTTGACCTTTAAAATTTTCATAAATATATTAAACTTTTAAACTCATAAAATTTTCAAGGAAATAATGAGAAATGACACGAGAAAGACATGGAAGCATATAAACTCTTTTTAAAAGACTCATAAAGTTATTAAGACTTGCATATATCGTAATGAATTAAACGTTTGAAATGAAAATGAAATGAAGAATAATTAATAAACAAAGAAATGAAAGAATGCAAAGGCATTACACTAGGAAATGGAAACGTGCAAACACTGCAGGTAGAGGCAACCTAATGAGGATAGGAAGAGGGTTACGCAGGAGCTAAGGCAGGCTGCCAGAGACGTTAATGCACAAGTATTAAGATGCAAGCTGAAGGGAAATGAAGGGCCTGTTTGGTGATGAAAACAATCAATTTGAACTCATCAAATACACAAAGCAAATCTAGAAGAAAATGTATCAAAGCAAGGAGGCGAAGATTCCAGAAAAGCACAGAGCTCACAATAAGTTGTGAATGGGTCAAGTCAATGGTTCAAAACACTAGATGAACAAACATGCAAGACCGAAATGCGGGCTGAAATAATGAATTGAAGAGATTAATCTTCAAATCGATTTCCTCTTGATCAGAAGCTAAAATAGATAGATTCAAATTTAAAATGAAATAAATTTAGATTTGAATAGAATTATTTTAAACAAATTTAAATAGAAAGATGAATTTTTTTAATAAACTATTGAAATAATATTGAAAAAATAAAATGACTAAAGCAAAGAGAAATTAGAATATTTTTATTTTTTTTAATTTGCAAACAGAAATTTAGTTAGAAAAATAAATCAATAATAATTTGCAAGTGAGATAAAATGTTAGAACCTGCAAATAAACAGAGAATGTCTTGGCGGCAAGTCTTCCAAAACAAGTTAGACAAAATGGGTTTGGCGGCAAGCCTTCCAAAATCAAAACTCAAACCAGAAGGAAGACTTTGGTGGAAAGCCTTCCAAAGCTTTAAAAAAATCATCTTTTTAAACTAGAATCTAAATGGATTAATATTGCATGCAAATTGTTAATAAGTTAAAAAAAAATTTAAAACTTAAACTAAAACCTGCACAAAAAAACATTAAAGAGAAAACTTCTTCTCTTCTCTCAAAGAGTGCCTCCAACAAAGTTGAGCTCCAAAATGAAAAATGGCAACCTTCATCAATTTCCACTTAAACAAGGATTAGTAACCTGCTCTGATACCATGAAAGGAAATACAAGAGCAAGAAAATAAAAAATAAATCAAACCAAGTATGTTGATTGAAGTAATGTTACCAAAGTAGAGAGCAACTTGAGAGCAATCACCTAAAACTTGAAGAGGAGACACAAGAGCTTTTGAAAGGAGAAAAGCAAAGAAAAACCCCTTATGTATTATGAATGAAAGAAAAGCCTAAAGAGAAAAAGAGAGAGAGATAGATAGATCAAGAAGCTCATTATAATGATATCAAAAGTGAAGAATGAGAGGAGAAGCATCTCTAAAATAGAGATGAGGAGAAGAGATACAAAGTAACTCCCATATCTATGAGTGCCATCATTCATAATATGTGTGTGCAAAGTGTCACAATCCTCTTAAGGAGAAAATCTAATATTCCTTAATAAAGAAAAATAAAAGAAATGACATGTTCTCACACATATACAAGAGGACAAATTACATGTAGTGATTCCAAAGGAATATCCTAAATTAAATAAAAATAAACCTGTGCCAAAAAAAGATTAAATATTTTAGCAATTTAAAAGAGAGATCTCTATCATCTCTTTGTCATGGAATATTCTTAATTTTTTTTCTTTCCATAAATCCCAAACTAAAATTGAAGGACTGGTGATCCATAGACAATCCTATGAACCTTTCCTTTTATAACTGGTCATTAATTGAAAATTATCGATATATCATTTAGAAGAGCACCTATCTATCCTTATCTCGCACATAACCATCTCTAGCGCTCTTGAGCGAAGGGATATTATATCAACAAATGATTAGTTGATTCTTCATATTTCTTGCATAAAGAACATCTTGAAGGACTACAATACCACACATGCTTACATTTATTTGTTGTTTAAGAGTTCTTTTTGTAGGGTTACCCTAGTGAAGGCTCCAACTTTAGGCATACACAATTTGTGTCATCATAGTTTAGTAGGTAGCCTTGAGGCTTCAATTACTCTTTCATTTTCTAATAGTTTATACCCCTCTTTGACCTTGTATTGATCATTTTTCATCCATTCAAAATAATACCATTGTTTCCTTCTCTCAAACTCATCTCACATCCCTTAAAACATTGATTAGTCACTCTACTTCATCCCTTGGTAGATCCATTTTCTCAAATGATTTCCAAGGCCATACTCTAATTCTATCTTTATATCTAAAATCATATAATCTTGAAATAATTTACCCCAATTATTTTGAAATATGTCTTTGACACTATCCACTCTAAAGATCTCATTCAAACTACTAAAACTAGAGCACAAATCTTCTCAAAAGAGTGGTGTCCTCCCATCATGGACATCCTAGGCTTTATAGTTCATAATAAAAGGCCTACAATTCAATAAAGATTTCCAAATCCTTGACCCCCTTGGTGAATTTTAGGTGGTTAAAATATGGATCCCATTTTGTTGTCCAAATACTTCTATTGAATAAAATTGACCCATTTTTCTTATGATTCTTTATGCATTCTTCATACCAATTTAGCCCCTAAAGCTTTTTTTGTAAGAGTTGTCTCTTAATTCCATAATCTCCAACCTCTCTTGGATGAATTTTGTTATCTCATTCTCTTAAAAAAATTTGTTTTTATTATTGTTTCCTTGCTAAAAGCTCCTGATAATATGATTCATCTTTCGGCTAGCCTCTACTCAAAATGGAAAACAAGACATCATATATATAAGAATGGCTGTTATGAAAGTCTATAACACCATGTGATCCTTCCTGCCTAAAAAAATTATCATTATTTCCATTATGACATCTATTTAATTTTGTAACACAAGCTTGCAAGATAATACTATAAATGAATAACACCTTCAGAAAATGAGAGCAACACAGATGAATGCTATATTTGTTGAATTTTGCAACACAAGCTTGCAAGATCAAACAGCAAACTAGAACACCTTCCACAAATGAGACTAGCAAGAAAATTATGTCATATTCCTTTAAAAAAAAGATTATATTATGGATTACAATTGTACAATTAAACTTGTTTATAAAGAAAGCACAAAGATACCCTAAACTAAATTTAAGAGAATTGAATTGCAAGCAGAAGGAGGTAAAGAAAGCTCAACTCTAGCTAAACTAGATGCACAAAAGCTAACCTAGATGCACACCTAAAGAAATTAGAAGCAAACATTCCAAAGTGAACTTAAGCAAGAAATTAAAAAAAGCATAACTACTTGTTAAAAAACAACTAATAGATAAAATACTCTAACACACCCACTTAAGTGAAACTTAGGGTGAGTAAAAAAAATCTCTAAATCATGAATGTAGAATTGGGACTCGACAACAAAAGGCCTTAATAAGTACCCTTGTACAAAAAAATGCAATGCAATCTTTAAAAATGGAGAAAATGATAAAAACTCATTGGGAGAGAAGTCCTCTCTAAAAGAGAGAAATAGAGAATGACATACTAACAGGCCTCCAAATCAATGTCCTAAAGACTAGGAACAAGAAGAACATCCTCAAAGAAAAGAAGTTGCAAACAACATTTGAATGATAATTGCAATAGTTCTAAATGAATAACCCCCTCTAAAATTAAGATGATGATCAAGATAATAAAGACAACAATCTACATGAGTGCCCCCAACAACACTTCTCCAGCAATTAGGTGGCAAACAAGGAAAAATATCTAGCAATTAAAGATACAGATGACACATAAATTTGTATGAGTGACCCTAATGACACTACTCAACCATGCAATAATAAAATGCTAGTAAAAAATATACATCCCAATAGTTTGAAAAACACTGATCATCAATTGAGGATAAGTTACCTCCATAAAACTAGAACACGAAATGAAGGAAGCATTAGCACCAATAGTAGAAACCCCCCATAATGCTAATACAAGAGAGAGTTGAAAGGTACATTGAAATTGAATGCCACTAAGTAGTACATGAAGGAGAAAAAATATTTGAATATGCACTAGAAAGTACCTATAACTTTGCAACCAATGCACACATGCATGGAACAAGAATCACTGGGATTTGATGTTGTTGTATAGGGACACTAGACAAATGTGTGATGGAAAAACAAAAGTCACTACACAACCCCCTATGACACTTTACAATATAGTGCATGTATAAAATAAGACACAACAAAATGTGAAAAATCCCCCCAAAAAATGAACAAAAGTGGCACTTTAGATCTCAGTGCATCTACAAACAAAATACCTAAAGAGCACACAGTGTTGGATTACTCAAAATGCCCAAAGAGCGCAAAGTGCTGGAAATAAATGGAGGACAACCTAAAAGAAGTCATTTGGTGCAAGAAAAAAGTTTCGAGTAGCCGAAAAGACCAAGAAATTAGCCATAATGTGAAAAATAAAAAAGACTAAATAAAAGTTACCTGAGAAAAAATGTACAAAGAATAGCAATAGCTCTGAATATAGGATGCCTATAGATTTTTGGTGATATGTGGAAGTCAAAAAGTGGAGTTCATTGGCCCAAGTTATGGTCCTAGAAGTGTAAAAAATAAGAATAACTTCAATGGCCTGTAATTGTCACCATGATTATAACCTAAGAAAATCACGACCACGAGTTGATAGATGGCTGAGCTAGCTTTCAGATAATATATGGAAGTCAAAATCTAAAAACTGTATGGCCAAGTTATTTCCATAAAATGAACTACATTCAATCAGGGCTTTAAGAAGACTTAAAAAATGAATTTTTTTTGAAATTATAAACTTTCTAAAAATACAAACTCATTGAAAATAGAAAAAAATTGACAATAAAAACTTACCAAATATAGAAACTTTTCAAAAATAGAAACTTGTTAAAAATAGAAACTTTCCAAAATAGGAAAAGTTTCCAAAAATAGGATGTTTCCAAAAATAGAAAGTTTCTAGAAATAGAAAAAAACTAAGAAATAGTAAGTTTCTGGATATACAATATTAAAAAAAAATAAAAATTCTCAAAGAATTTCTGAAATCCTTTTGTCTCCAAAAGTTGATAAAAAAATCACCCTCCTCTAGAACCACATAAGAAAGCAAATCTAGGACCTTGCAATGCTTCTAAGAAAATAAACCCTCAAAATTTGAGAAGGGGTTTACTGAATCTATATTATGATACCTTATTGAAGTAAAGGTTGAGCTCTGATATAATGTTGAAGTAACGATTGAGCTTTGATACCATGTTGATGTAAAAAGATTGAGCTTTGATACCATGTTGAATTTTCCAACATAAGCCTACAAGATCAAAGAATAAACTAGAGCAACTTTCACAAACAAGAGTAGCAAGGAAAATATGCCATATTCCTCAAAACAAGAGTTTATAGGATGAATTGCAATTTTATAATGAAGTGCTTCTAAAGAAAGCACAAAGATGCCCTTAGCTAAATTTAGGAGAACTCTAGCTAAAAAGGCTCAACTCTAGCTAAACTAAATTCACAACTAACGGAACTAAAAGAAAGCACTCCTAAGTGAACTTAAGCAAGAAATAAAAAAAGTACAACTAGTTGTTAAAAAGCAACTAATAGCTAAAATTCTCTAACAATATTCTTCAAAAGAAAAGATTATAGAATGAATGAACAATGCACAATGACTTGATTTATAGAAATTGAGATATGCCATAATCCTAAAATTAGAAGAACTAAAAAAATTAAAGAGGTGTTAAATAAATCTCAACTACAACTAAACTAATGTACAACTGAGTGAACTTAAGCTAGAAAATTATTACTCTAGATAAAATGATCTAACACCGTCTTAAGTGAAACTTAAGGAGAAGTAAAAAACCCCTAAATACATTAAATGCAAGAATGGGTCTTGACAAGAAAAGGCTTGATGAGGTACCCATGTGCAAAAAAGAGGTCTCTCAAACTGGAGAAGAAGGAGAAAAATCACATGGGAAAACCCCTCTCCAAAAGAGAGAAAAAGAAATTCAAAGGACTAAGAAGCCTCTAAGAATATATACCATAAAAGAATAGGAACATGAAGAACATCCTCAAAGCATAGAGGAGCTAAAGACAAATGTCAAATGATAACTACTATAGTGCTGAATGAAAAACCTCTTCTAAAACCAAGATGATGATCAAGATAAATAAGACAAGAATATGAATGAGTGTCCCTACTAATACTACTCAAATGATGAACACAAGGTAAACAAAGAAAAAGAATCGGTTAGTCAAATATACAGATACATAAATCTACATGAGTGACCCCAACAACACTACTCAACCATCCAAGAGTAAACTACTAGTCTAAAATACATGTCCCAATAGTCTAAAGAATTAATCAAATGAGGATAAGTCACTTCTAAAAAACTAAAATGCAAGAGCATTTATCTGGTAAAAACTCCATCTTTTTGAAATATAGTAACTTCATTTGGATAGTACATAGGAACAAATCCTGAAAACATAGCTCACTCCAAAGTGAAACCAAGGAAGCATTAGCACCAATAGTATAAACCCCCCCATAATGCTGAAAAATGGAGAGAGATGATGGGTCTACTAAAACTATGTGTCATCAAGTAGTGCATGAAGGAGAATTTGATTGTGCTCAAGAAAGTACCTACAATAGAAAAGGAGTATGCAACCAATGCACACACATGCATGAGACAAGAATCTCTATGATTTGATGTCATCATGGAGAGTCACTAACTGAAAAAGGTGTGATGGAAAAACAAAAGACACTATACAACTTCCCATGAACTTTATAATATAGTGCATGTACAAAATAAGACACAATAGAATGTGAAATCCCCAAAATTTTCATACAAAGATGACACTTAATCTTAGTGCATCTACAAACAAAGAAATGTATGAAAAGGATACTTAAATTTCCCAAAGAGGGTGAAGCGATAGAAATACATGTAGAACAACTTGAGATAAGTCATCCATTGGAAATAGAAAGTTTCTAGGAGCCATAATACCTAAGTAATCAGCCATAAAGTGAAAATACAAAAGAATGAATAAAAAATAATTGGGTAAAAATTGGAACAATAGTATTAGATTTGGATAGAGCATTGAACTACCTTTCCAATGATATCTTGTTTTTGAAAAATGGAGAGTAAATGTGAAAGATATATCCCCAAAGTGCAAAAACTAAAATTTTGACTTTGCATACGCGTTACAAAGAATTGGAGGAAAATTTAACAAAATAACTGGTACCATTAGATTGGTGTTGGAACTAGCTTTTTGATAATATATCATTTGCATAATTTTAACTTTGTATGACCAATTTATGACCAAATAACCAACTGCATGTCAATTAGGGCTTGGAAGGCTTGAAGGGTTTCCAAAAATGAAAATTTCAAAAAATAACAACTTTTTGAAATTGGAAAGTTTTAAAAGATGAAAAAAAAATTGAAAAGGGAAATTTTTTAAAAATGGAAAATTTTCAAAAATAGAAAGTTTCCAAAACCTTGATGCCCACTTTGTTCTAAAATCTAATAAAAATGGCTCACTTGTAGATCCATAGAAGGCAAACTTGCTCACTCTACAATGCCTCTAAGAAAAAAAACTTAAATCTTGAGAAGAGGTTTGCTAAATCCATGCTTTGATATCATGTTGAATTTGATCCTTCAACCCCATAATTCTAATACCATGTTTTATTTTGTAACACAAGCCTGGAAGATCAAACAAAAAATAAAGAGAAACTTCCACAAACGAGAGAAACAAAAATGAATATTATATTCATCAAAAGAAAATATTATAGAATGAATAAACAATGCATAATTTAAATTTCTTTATAGAAATAAATAGATGCTCTAATCCTAAAATGAGGATAACTAAAGAAAAGAAAAGAGGACAAAGTAAAGCTAAACAATAGCTAAACTAATGTACCATTAAGTGAACTTAACTAGAGAAACATAACTCTAGATAAAATGTTCTAACATCCTCTTAGCTAGCCTTTCTCTAATTTGATCCTAGAGTTTGATTGATTTAACTCCCTTCATCAAGGGTATCCCAAGGTAAGAACAAGTTAGTTGTCCTTTTTTATATCCCAACACTCTCATGATTTCCTTCTCCTTGCTTTCTGGGGTGAAGAAGAAGATTTTTTTTTATTTCTCCCTTCCCACTTTCTGACTCGATGCTCTAGAATATATATTTAGTATTTCTTTTCTAAATTTTGCCTCTTGTCTAGTGGTGCTGCTCCAAAGATCCTTATGTCATTAAAAAATTGTTAATGTGCAATGGAGGAAGTTTCTTATGTGCAAGTTAAAGAAGATCGTGTATGGGTTGGAACAAGCACTTTGACAATAGTATTCAAAATTGGATAGTTTTATGAGTGAACAATTTTATAGCTGAATGTCATTCTAATAATTTAATTTATTTTAAGAGATTGGATAATGGTAGTTATATTATCCTATTATTATATGTTGATGACATGCTTGTTGTCAAATCTAATATGCAAAAGATAAATGATCTTAAGTAGAAATTAAATGAGTCATTTTCTATGAAGGATTTGGGTGTAGTGTAAAATAAATCCTTGGTCTAAGAATAACAAGGGTTAGGAAAAATTATGCATTAACACTATCTCAACATTATTATATAGAGGCCTCTTGAATACTGGGCAGAAAGTATCTTCTCTGGAATAGCAAGTTCTTTTGGTGAGTTGCTCTCTATAGACCGAGTCACTGCTTCAAAAAGAAGACTAACCCATGCAAGGTTCTGTGTAGGAGTAGCCCCTAAGGTAGATATGCCGAAACAGATAGACCTAGTTTCAAAGCTGAGAACCTGGAAACAACATATCGAATATGAAACTATTCCTTTCGCGTGCTTCCACTGTAAAAAAGTAGGTCATTGGGCAAAATCCTGCCCAAACAAGCAAAAGGTGGAACCCAAGCAGCTTAAACCTTAGATTGAAAGTCAAAAGTTGCCAGAGAAACGGGTGTGGCAAGTTAAAAACCCAGAAAATAAGGAAGAAAATTCAAATCATTTTTTTCGTTTGGGGGAACAGAAGGAAGCCTCAAATTCTATCTTCAGGCCCATAATACAGGAAGTAGAGAGAAATGAATCAACCAAAGCCAGCCCCATAAGAACAACTCAAAAAAAGGAAATGAAAGATCAGAATGATCCTCCAAATGAGATAGTTGAAGTGGTTGATGACACTTATGAAAGCAAGGCAATGGAAGCAAGAGATTACCAACCTAAGGAAGGAGAGATCCCTGATCCCCAAGTTGAAAGGACTGACTCTTCTCTAGCCATGCCAAGTTTTGAAATTCAAGAAGCCCAAAAATGTGCAATTTTGGGTATGAATCTTTCGGATTCGGATCAGAGCTCAAGAATAGTGAACAATGTTTCAACTGACTCCAGAACTCCTAAATGGGGTAATGAAGAAGAAATTTCCAAAATCCTCATCAACCCGGAAGCGGCTCCTGTGATAGAAATGGAATGGAAGCAACCAAAATATAGGAACAAGAAAGTAGCAACTCCCTCGACTTCTCTAATAAGGAAATCCAGCAGAATAGCTCAAGTTGATGTGGGGTACATTTCCTCTTCCCCAGGACGGCCCTCTAACCACAAAGTTAGAGACAAGGAGGCCAACAAGAACATAGCAGATGGAACTCAAAAAACTCTCAAGGAGCTGGGAATGGGTAAGTAGCTATGAAGATTATTTCTTGGAACAGAAGGGGACTCAACAATCCCCATAAACATGATATTATTAGGAATATGATAAGAGATAGTAATCCTGACATTTTTCTTATTCAAGAAACCAAAATGAGTAGAGAAAAAGTTGAATCTTTGAAGTTCTTCAAAAATGGTAATGTTAGTGGGCGCAGTTCTGAGGGTGCTTCTGGAGGCATTGCTACCATCTAGAATCTTAACATTGTTAAATGTCAGGTCATTATTCAGGAAAGAAACTTTTCTTGTATCAAATTTGAGCACCTAAAAGATGGTTCTTCATGGGTTCTCACTAACATTTATGCTCCTAATACCTTAAAGGCTAGAAACTCTTTTTGGAAAAAGATCATCTAGGCTAGGGACAACTTCAAAAATCTTAGTTGGATGGTTATGGGAGACTTTAATACACCTTTGAAAGAGGAGGAAAAATTTGGAGGCAGTCCTCCTCAGCTGGAAAATAGGATGGCCCTCATGGATTTTATTAACTCCCAAGCTCTTAATGACTTGGAGATACAGGGTTGCAATTACACTTGGACCAATAGACGAACTGGTAATGACCTTATCCAAGTGCGTCTTGACAGAACTCTCATTTCTGATGACTGGTATAGTCAGTACTTCTGTTCTCTATCTGCCCACATTCGGGTTGGATCCGATCATTTTCCTATCACCTTCATTGCTGACTTGATCAATAGAAGGAGAAACTTTCCCTTTAGATTTGAAAAAATGTGGACCCTTCACCTCGACATCAAATGAAATATTCAGAAATGGTGGAGCATCCAAGTTGAGGGAACGACTATGTTCAAGGTTGTTAAGAAGCTCAAAAGTGTGAAGGACAACATTCGACTTTGGAATAAAACTAGTTTTGGGAATATATTTGAGGCTAAGAGTAAAATTTAGGAAAAGCTTAAAGAAATACAGGACCAGATCCAGAAGGATGGTTTCAGTACTGTGTCTATTGCTGATGAAAACGAGATCCTTAAAAAATATCATGATATTATTGCCAAAGAGGAAATGTTCTGGAAGCAGAGATCGAGATGCATTTGGCTCAAGGAAGGGGACAGGAATACAAGATTCTTCCATATGTCGACTATCAAGTATAAAGCAGTCAATAGAATGAACAAGCTAGTTGTGGAAAGTGGGGAGCTGGTCAAGGAGGATGAAATAAGGAATGAAGCTAAGAGGTATTTCTTGGACCTCCTAAAAAGGGATCACAGTTTGGATGCTGAAGCCCAATCCTCTTTTCTTCAGAATATTCCTTGTCTCATTGATGCTCATAATAATGCCTCCCTCTCTTCCATTCCCACTATCTTAGAAATTAAAAATGTTGTTTTCTCCTTTGATGGTAACAAAGCACCTGGACCTGACGGAATCCCAATTTTCTTTTTTCAAGATTTTTGGGATATTATTGGTACTGATGTTGCCAATGGGGTTAAGGAATTATTTGGGGCTAGAAAACTCTTGAAAGAAATCAATGGTACTTTTATTGCTCTTATCCCCAAGACTCAAGGAGCCAACTCTTTGGACAAATTCAAACCTATTAGCCTCTGCAACTCCTTTTACAAGATTATTTCTAAGGTCCTTACTACTAGAGTTTTGTCTATCCTTCCTGCCTTAATTAAACACCAGCAAAATGGGTTTGTTCCTGGAAGACAAATTCTTGATTCCATTATTACAGTTCATGAGAACATTCACTCTCTTGTTAGAGCTAAGAAGCAGGGTCTCATCCTTAAGCTTGACCTCTCCAAAGCCTATGACAGGGTTGACTGGTCTCTTCTTCAGAAAGTTCTCACTTCTTTTGGGTTTTCCTCTAGAGTTGTGGATCTTTTCTCCCAAATTACTACCTCTGTATCATTTGCTGTTCTTGTCAATGGTTCTCCTTCTACTTTTTTCCAAGCCTCGAGAGGTCTTAGGCAAGGAGATCCTATCTCCCCCATCCTTTTCATAATTTTGGCAGAATGCTTTGGTCGAACCATGGAAAAATTGGTGCAACAAGGATCCTTTAAGGGCCTCCAACCTTCTTCTACTGACCTTATCTGTTCCCACCAGCAGTTTGTTGATGACACTATTATTATGGGGGAATCAAGTATCTCAGAAGCTAAAGTATTGAAGAGTACCCTATGTAAATTTGCCTTTGCTACGGGGCAGCTTATCAATTGAGTTAAAAGTGAAGTCTTTTTCATTAATACTCCAGAGAGAAGACAACAGAGGATTAGCAAAATTATGGAGTGTAAGATTGTTGACCTTCCTGCTACCTACCTTGGACTCCCCATGGGGATTGCCCCTCCTGACTCCTTCTGGAATTCTCTAGTTGACAAATTTCATAAAAAACTTGCCGGATGGAAAGGGGCCCTCTTAAGTCAAGCTGGTAAGCTCCAACTCCTTAAGGCTACTCTTCAAAGTATTCCTATTTATGCTCTTAGTCTCTTCAGAATTCCAGTCAAGTATACTGAAGCAATTGAGAAAATTCAAAGAGGATTCCTATGGTTTGGGGTTGAGGAAAAGCAAAGAATGTCCTTGGTGGCCTAGGATCAGGTCTGTAGGCTGAAAAGCAAAGGTGGTCTGGGTCTCAAGAGGATTCGTACTTTAAATGAAGCTCTCTTGTCCAAACAAGCTTGGAGATGGTTTCATTCTGATTCTGAATGGTGCAAAATTTGGAGAAGTAAGTACTCTCTTCTGTCTTCTTCTCTCTCTTGTTTTCTTAATTTGGATCTCAGCATAAATGGATCCCATATTTGGAACCATGTTTCTAAATGTAAAGATGTGATTGCTAAAGGAGTGATATGGAAACTTGGAAATGACATAAAAGTTAGATTCTGGGAGGATCCCTGGCTTTTTGATAAACCCCTAATGGACTTCCATGAATGGGCCTCCCATGCCCCTTCTTGTATTGGCTCTTTTGGCTCCTGAGTGGCAGAATATTGGGATGGGAACAATTGGCAGAACATTGATAGTATCCACCCTAGCTTTTCTAAGCTTAAGACCCATTTTTTTGCTATATGGCTGAATAATGAAGAGGACTCCCTAATTTGGAAACATGATCCCAAAGGTACTTTAACTGTGTCTTCAATGTATTGTGTCCTTTCCCCCCCCCTCCTATAAATCCTTTCTGGTCTAAAGCATGGATAAAAGGTCTCACCCCCAAAATCAATTTTTTCTTCTGGACTATCCTCCAAAATAAGATCCTTACCGTTGACAACCTAAAAGGCAGAGGTTTTTCCCTTCCTAACAGGTGTGTGTTGTGCTTTCAAGAGGAAGAGTCTGTGGACCACCTTTCCCTCCACTGTTCCTTCTCAGCCTCTGTTTGGGAAAGTTTCCTCAAGAGCTTTAGTTTAGCTTGGGTGTTTCCTAGTAACATCAGAGATTTGTTCTCCTCCTGGCATATTCAATGGACTAACTCTTTTTTGAGATGTATGTGGCAGCTCTCTCTTCCTCACATATTGTGGGGTCTTTGGAAATAAAGAAACAACCGAATCTTCAGGGATGTCTCCCTAAATCAAGATACTGTATTCCAGAAAATTCAAAGGGCTATCCAAGAAAATATGGGAATCATGGAGGGTCCTTGTTACTCAAATAACTCCCTGGAGTCAAATATCTGAAGGGCTTGGAATATGAAGATCACCGATGGTCCTAATCTTAGCTACAATAAAAGTCTTGAAGCTAAATGGCAAACCCCTCCCCAAGGCTAGCTCAAAATCAATTTTGATGGTGCAGCCAAAGGTAACCCAGGTCCTTCAGGTTGTGGAGCTATTCTTAGAGATCATAGAGGAATCTGCAAAGAGATGATTGCTGTCCCTATTGGAACCCAAACTAACCATAAAGTTGAAGCTATGGCACCTCTTCAAGGCATTATCCTAGCCAAAAAATGGAATTACCCCTATCTATGGATAGAAGGGGACTCAAATAATATAATAAAGTGCCTCAATGGGACTTCAAAACCCTCATGGTCGATTCACAACATAATCACTTCTACTATTGACATTATTAGAACCTTTAAAAAATGCCATATCTCCCATATCTATCGGGAGGCCAACTATTTTGCTGATTGGGTTGCCAATGTGGTGGTTAAAAATGAGACAATTACCACGTGGATGGGTGAGAGTGGACTCCCTGAAGATGTTAGACAAATTATAAGTGATGAGCGATATAGAAGTACCCCAAAGACTCTTGATTGACAGGGTAATAATGAAAAGTACTGATGTGAGCACTTCGAGTTATTTCTATAATGAGAAAATCACTCATTATAACATTAATGCCATCAACTCCCATGCTTGCTAGGTAATTGTTTTAGCTCCGAAAAGCTCTTTGTTTAACCAGCTCTGCAAGTTTCAAAATTTGGCTGTGAGAAGCGACATCATGGGTGGAAATAGGAGACGATATGAGCCAAGTAGTTGCAAGGAATGGAAATAGAAGGAAGAGGTGTGGGGTATTTTGTAGAAGGGTGGTTTCTCGAACTTCATAGAGAGACTCCACGGCCATGATGGAATGGTAACTAGCCTTTGCTGCAAAAACTGGAAGAAGGGCATGTTAAAAATGGGTGACCAAATGGTGGAAATTGATGAAGATTTAATTGCTAAAGCTATGGGTCTCAACAGGGAAGGCTGCAACTTCTATAGAGATAGGAAGGTCAACAGGGAAGCCATTGAAAGGTACCTGGTTACTGAGAAAGAGAAAAAATGACTGGTAAAGTTGAGCAAAACCTACTACCCGCCTAGGGCTTTTGCCAAACCCTGGCAGGAAATTCTCTTTGTTTTAATGCGGTATATTACTCTAGATGGTAGGTTTACGAAAGTCTATGGGTATCATTTTGTTCTGTTAAACCACTTTAGGCATAATGATAAGGTGAATTTTCCTTATTTCTTGCTTTGCTCAATGAATGCTTCCCTTAAAGCCTACAAAGAGAATCCTTTGGGCGATACTGCAATGCACCAAGGCCTAATGGTCCTTATTTATGACCATTTAAAGGCCGGGTATGTGCAAGCTAATGAGTCACAAATTCGCGGAAGTCTGCACGTTGGAAAACGCGCTCCGCAAAATGGGCCCCCGTTTTTAAAAAACAGGGGCCCGTTATAAAAAATGGGGGCCCGTTAATGGTTCGGCTTCCCGAGCCGAAAGGTCACGGGGTGTCAAAGCCAAATAAAACGGGCCCCCGTTTTTTAAAAAATGGGGGCCCGTTTTAAAAAGCTATTTTTACCCTTTTTTTTGGATAATTTTTCATTTTTACTGTTACACAAGAGGAGATCGAAAACGGGCCCCCGTGCTGTGGTTTCCACTTCAAGCCTCCACCACTATCCCAGGTACACATTCTGTCATCTATTTTCACATTTCATAATTTTCTTGTATATTTTTTTTTTTTTTTTTGTGTATTATTTAGTTTTTTTTTTATTATTTTAGTTTTTTTTAATAGTACTTAGCATATAAATAAATTATTTTTTATATTTGTAAATTCTTGATTTTGATGTAAAATATTTTTGAACAGTTAACCCTAAACCGTAATCAACAAATTTAGAAACCAAAACCAAACCTAGATAATTAACAAAATGAAATCGACACAAACAAAAAATCGAAAATGAAATGGGAACAAAAACAAAAACGTTCGAAAATGAAATCGACACAGACAAAAAACCAAAAATGAAATGGAAACAAAAACAAAAACGTTCGAAAATGAAATCGACACAAACAAAAAACCAAAAATGAAATGGAAACAAAAACAAAAATGTTCGAAAATGAAATTGAAATAAAACCGAACATATGTACCTAAATTGTTCTTAATCCTCATTAGGCAATACAAAAGTTACCACTAAATTAGTATAACCTTAAAAGTAATTAACATTAAGTTTTTCAAATTTTAGATATGAAAGTTTAGGCTTAGGTTTATGCCATGTCATGGCATAAAGGTCTTATTATGTCATGTGATGGTATAAAAGGATCAATTATGGACACAATTTTAGAGCAAAACTAGATAAGTTACTAAAATTGGAGTTTGGTTTACATAGGTTCATAAAGGAAGCTAATATGCCAAATATATAATTCATTAATACAAAATAAAAAATATTCTTGATTTATAATGTTGATTGATAATGAGTTTTCTAAATGGGGTGCTAATTATATATACATCTGAAAGATTTGAAAAATATAATTCCCAAGAAGTATTTTGAATATACAATTGAGGATATATATAATCTCATGGTTAAAGATGCTTAATTTCGATGAAAGTTATTTTTTGTATTACTATGTAAGAAATCCATAAATGGGATGAAAGTAAGACATGGCCATCTAGCATAGATCATCTTATATGTTGAAGGAGTATTTTGAGTTATATTAGAATTATTTGATGTGATTAAGTCCTAATTTTAGGATATGTAGAGTTCTTTTACTTTTAAGGTTGAAATAAAACATGGTGATTATGTTTTATTATCACTTTTATGCTTAACCTAGGTAAAAATTTTAATGGAATTATTTTCATATTTAGATATATAGATCACAACTTATTATTATTTGTATGTTTCTTGTTTCTTTGAAAGAAATGCATATTGATTTATTTATAAGTAATAATTTATCTAATTATGCATTTATGAAATATATAGAAATTGAGATTTTTTTATTGAGGCTAATTAATTTTAAAACTCAATGGTTATATCCATATTATAATAATTTATTTAGAAAATATGTGACAACATGCTTAGTGTTAGACCATTTTGTCTTATATTGGCCTAGACATTCACTAGCGTTTAAAATATAATCTTTTTCTTGGTTTATTGGTTAAAAATTACATTTTATTAGTTAATTATATTAAAATTATTTTAGAGGAACCCTTTGAAACCTTCAATATAAAATTTGGAGTTAAAAATAAGATGATCTTGACATTTTTTTTACTTCTCACCTACTTAGTTAAACTATCATGCTAGAAAAGGGTGAATATCATAAACCATGCGAAAAATAACATTTTGGACCATTAGGTAA
Source organism: Cryptomeria japonica (assembly GCF_030272615.1). Classification (NCBI taxonomy): domain Eukaryota; kingdom Viridiplantae; phylum Streptophyta; class Pinopsida; order Cupressales; family Cupressaceae; genus Cryptomeria; species Cryptomeria japonica. Next base: position 708,520,107 of record NC_081409.1, on the reverse strand, counting down.
TTTTGGTAAGGTGTGAAATATTTTAAAAGGGGAAAGTGCCAATAGTAAATAGTAGATGCATTTTTAAGAAAGAAATTCTAAAGCAAGGTTGACTATTAGAATGTACCTTGATGTATTATTTTCCTATTTTATTAGATTATAATTTTATCTTCTTTGTTACTTATTTTTCCATTTGTTTCATAATTCATGTCTCAAGAGTAAATAAATAATTTTTTGTAGGACTAGATTGAGAAATTGATTATCTCCATTGTTCATTCTTCTATTATACATTCCTTGAGGTTTGAATATTGTTTCCACGTCATTTTGGATGTATAAGTTTTTTTTGGGCTATGTATATAGTGATAATGTCTGAGTTCTTTTGTATTAGAAAATGATGATAACCTATTCTCATTCATTCCTTATTTTCTTACAAGGATTATGTAACCTTTCAAATTGTTAAGTTAAAATCTATCATCTTATATGGTCATCATGGTGATTCATTACATGAACATGTTGATCCTTGTAATTGTCCTCTTTTGCTTAATGCATTGATGTTGTATGTATTATGTGAAAAATTATAATTACAATGACTACACCATTATTATAGATGAATATCTTAATTTAAATTATGAAAAATAAGATATTTAAATTTAATCTAGATCACAACTTGATTTGAACATTACATCATGTCCTTATTTTTGGACATGAACCAACTAACCTATGGGAATGCAACTTCCCAATCAATAACTAATTTACTAATTACTAACTATTAACTAACCTATAATTCAACATCTAAATATTAATTTATTTTATATTTTATTATAATCTAAAACTATCTAATGATGTAATATATCCAATGTTCTCCCCTTCTTACATATATTTGAACAAGAGATGGAATATTTCAAGACTTGAATGCAACCCTTATGTAAACTTTAATGATGTACATCTACTGATCCTCCTCACTAACCAAGAAACACTAGACTAACTCCATTAATGAATATTTCGAATTTAAAACCTATCAAATGTCTATAAAACATGAGAGAACCTAAAGGGTCTATATCCTCCTTGCCTAATGAGAGAGCAACATTTCTTTGAAAGTCCCAAAGAGCCTCAAATGATCCTAATGAATGTAGGGCAGTCTTAATGAACCTAAGAAAGTCCTAATGAGCCTAAGAAAGCAATAATGAACTTGGGACAATCCTAATGAACCTAGGATAGTCCTAATGAACCTACGATAGTGTAAACAAGCCTAGTATAGTGTAAGAAAAAAACACTACAAAAAAGACCTCAAATGCGTTAAATGAATTTCCCAATAACGCACTTGTGTTTATCTTTTTTTGGTCATTTGGAGCTACCTTTTTTTACAACATCTTGGTGTATACGCCCCTAAGAAGACCTTTTCCTCAAAACTTTCTTGGATCATGAACTCCTCATGTGAACCAAACATTTAAGTTGCCACTTGGAAGCTTCTAATGCACACAATCCTTTCAATCAATCTACTCCATTGATCTCTCAAAACAATCTTAGTATTTAATCCTCTATCCTTCATTTCTTATTCAACTTTGTAAGAGAATTTGTGTATGGATTGATATCTTAAATTTTATAGAAAGATTATATATGAAAACAAATGATTGCGGAGTTTTATAATAAATGATTTATAGGAAATAATATTTTTTGAAGACCTTTTGTAAATTATAATCTTGTGTAGATTTGATTATGGGAGAAATTTAATGGTGAAATATGCTTAACTCTTCAAAAGTTTTGATGTTTTGTCTTTACATGACAACCACTTAGAATATAATATGTTTTAAGTATGTCATTTATAGTCATGGGAGATTAGTTTTTTTTTAAGATTGTTTGAAGACTAATCAATGTAATATGAATTGATGACAATTATCTCAAAACTATGTAATTGAATTCTAATAAATTATCATGCGTACACTAAAACACTAGAAATATGGAGCATCCAAACACACACTTGCATTTTTCAAAATAACTTTAAGTTAAAGTTAACAAAATATTATGTTGTCTTAGTAATATTGTTTCCATGCTATATATTCTTACACTAGAAGGAGGATCATCTTATTTCTCACTTCTTTATTGATCTTATGTATGAAATATTTTATATTGATTTTAATAGTTGATGCATTTTACAAGAAATGAATTTATTAAATTGAATATATAATAGATTTATGATGTTTCATTGAAAGTTTTTATGAAGTTTTGTGCGCAAATTTTATATTTCAAGATTCAATAGTATGTACATGTATATTTTTTTAAGTTCAATATTATATTATATATTTCATGTGTATCTCATTCAACAACATAGAAATGTTACTATTTATAAATGTTTTTTTTTAATTTAGTAAAATAGATTCTTCTTTGACATAGAGTTGTATATAATTCATGTATATCTTTATATATGCAGGAGTTCTTTGCTATCATGGATGTTTTTGACATAGATGAACTATTAGGTGAAAATCCCCCACCACAACCCCCTCCTCCTCCACCTCCACCACCACCACCACCACCACCACCACAACCCCCTAGATTGGATGAAATTCATTTAAGAGAATGAATTAATGAAAACCTACAAGTGATTGAACAAAACATTGCTGCTATCCAAAATGAGCAAGTCACGCCACCCCATCTTGTAGAGTTTGCAAAATCAATGCAAACTGTTGTCGAGTCAGTTAGATTTGTTGATTCTCAATTAGATCAATTTCATAGACGACGACAAGAGTTGCGTGATTTTTATGCCGATGGTTTAACTTATAGACAAATCACAGATTTGAAAATAACCAAAGCTCATTTATGTCCATATTTTACCAACCCAAAAACAAGAGAACCAATGCAACCTAACCAGAAAAGAATTTCAATTAGGTGGTGTGTGCATCCAGAAATGGCTAGATACTTTTGGGATAGATGGTGGATGGTTTTTGATTATCCACCACATCATAATTATGAGGTCCCTTTTTATTTTTTGAAGAAATTATACTGTGAGTTTGTAATGAACCAAAAACCAAATTATTTTGATATTAAGTCATTCCAGGGTGTTGGTCGTGGAATGCCACAGCATAGATTAGGGGCACGGAGTAATAATCCCCTACCGGATCCACCCATAGTTCCACTTGTTGCTCCATCAATTCCTGCAGATGTCCAAAATACATCATTCATTTCGACATTAGATGCTTTGACTTCCCTCACAGGTAACCTGAGTGAGCAAGCTGCTCACATGGCATCTGCTCCTCGATGGATGCCACATATGTGTTCAAGTTGTCATGAGACGTGTGTAGGTCCTACTACTGCTGCAGGATCTACTTCAGTTCCAGATGAGCATGATGTAGCAGATGATAGTATGATGACATCTTATATGGATTTTCTTTGCTCGGATGTTCATCTTGACCAGGTATAGATATATATACATGTACATGTCAATATTTTTATGTACTTCATTAAATATAGGTATAAACTAAGTGCATCTCTTTTTTTATACAATCTAATACTTCATTAAATAAATTTTGTTTATGTAGATAAGGACTACGCCTAATATTAGAGTCAATATTGCATCTACTGGAAGACAACTCGACACACCTTATGGGGTATAGTATAAATTTCTATCTAGACATTGTACTAGATCTTTTTAAGTTAATATTCTATCATCGTATATTATATAAATTTTCATGTTGATACATTGAATGCTTCTTTCTCCAGGATTCAGGTCATGAGGGACCCTCTACATCACATCGAGAAGAGGGTCTGACTATTGTGACACCATCTATGGTATGTATCTTATAATTCTTAACTTAAATATGAACTCTTACAATATTGTAACTTTACTTGAAATTATTTAGTACACATATATATGTTCACTAAATATGATTTCATTAAATGCATGTATGCAGGTGGACACTACCATTAGGATAGGTTATCCTCATAATTTTGATCAGAGCCAATTTGAACGCACATCGACATCCTTTGAGGTATTAATATGTAATACTTAATTTGATCTTATTTTGACTCTTAATTTAAGATTTAATTGGACACTTTGAATTTGACCTTGTACAGGAGTTAGCTAGCACTGCATTTGGTGTTGATATTGCACAAGATACTGCTAGAGGAGATACTGCTAGAGGGTTTGATGAGCATATGGTAAGTTTGTAACTTAATTTATGAATTCTACTATATTTGATAAATGATTCTTTTAATAGTTAATTTCAAGTAATATTTTAATATTATTTTTTTATTGTACAGCATGAGACAGGTGGATCTGGACCACGTCCCGGGGACAAGAGAGATACTGCTACAGGATCTGATGAGCATATGGTAAGTTTGTAACTTAATTTATGAATTCTACTATATTTGATAAATGATTCTTTTAATAGTTAATTTCAAGTAATATTTTAATATTATTTTTTTATTGTACAGCATGAGACAGGTGGATCTGGACCACGTCCTGGGGACAAGAGAGATACTGCTACAGGATCTGATGAGCATATGGTAAGTTTGTAACTTAATTTATGAATTCTACTATATTTGATAAATGATTCTTTTAATAGTTAATTTCAAGTAATATTTTAATATTATTTTTTTATTGTACAGCATGAGACAGGTGGATCTGGACCACGTCCTGGGGACAAGAGACCACGAGATGTTATTGATGATAGCACTTAGATTTTACTATTTATTTGGCTTTGATATGTACTTTTTTATGGACTTTACACATTTGTTTACACGTGCACATACTTTATATATATGGATAGTTGCATAATAGGATTAGATCATATATATTTTGTGCATACTTTATATATTTTGTGCACATTAGATATTATGTGGAGTGAACATCATGTTACCATCTAGACATATATATGGATTAGATATTATATGGATTATGTGGACTTGAAATTTTACTGTTTATTTGGCTCTGATATGTACTATTTTACGGGCTTTACATATTTGTTTACACGTACACACACATACTTTATATATATGGATAGTTTCATAATAGGATTAGATCATATATATTACGTGCATACTTTATGTGTATTGTGCGCATTAGATATTATGTGGACTTGAAATTATGTGCACATTAGATCATATATATTGACTTGAAATTATGTGGACTTGAAATTTTGCGCATACTTTATATATTATGTGGACTTGAAATTTTATTTATGGAAGTTGTGCTTAAACAACTTTATAGGCATTATGTGGACTTGTAATTTTATTTTTGGAATTTTATTTAAATAGTTCTTGTGATTAGATAAACTACATGTGCATACATCATGAACTAAGTATCGAAACATATCTTATAATTATAACATATTCTAAATCAAAAAGTATCATTTAACAAATATAATGAATAGAACTTGATTAAAACATAATTATCTCATTCATAAATTTGACCAGTAGTCTCTCATTTATGTATATTGTACACAAAATGTAATCAAGAAGACATATCTAAAATAAAATAAACAGTCTATTTAAATTATAATAATAAGGATTTATATCTCTCAAAATACAACATAAAGTATGCACAAACAATAATAGTCATTGAGGGCAAGTCTACTCTGAGAGACCTAGAAAAAAAAATACATATGATTAGTTTTTATAATCAGGATGCATTGAATTTAAAATACAACATAAAGTATGCACAAACAATATAGTAGTCATTGAGGCCAAGTCTACTCTGAGAGACCTAGAAAAAGTAAATACATATGATTAGTTTTTATAATCAGAATACATTGAATTTAAAATACAAATGGATTTGCCTTAAGGGTACAAAAATTTAACTTACTTGTAATTATTCAAAATGAAACATAAAGTATGCACAAATAACTTTGTTTTCATTGATGCCTTCTACTTGTGGTAGACCTGAAACAAAATTTTAGTAGATTAGATTTTGTAATTATGATTCATGATTTAAAATACTATATATAATATGCATCGCGACTTTTAAAAGGGAGGTGGATTAAGGGTTCAAATTATAACTTAGTTCATATTCATTCTATTATACCATCTGCATCCTCTCTCTTTTGCAAAGCATCTATAATTGTCTCGCGCTCTTCCATAGAGAGAGTCCATAATTGTTTATTAGCAGGCCTGCCATGATATCTATCCAATTTTATATTAGTTGCCACTACCAAATGTGAGTAATGTATAATCTTTTTCTCTAATTCATAATCTTCAAATGCGGGCAATCCATTCTTTCTTGTTAGATATTTGCGTAGCCAAGTGCCAACAACAACCACAGATCCTGTTGGATAGTCATAACCATCATCATCTACTCGAGGAGTAGTTAGCTTATGTTTTGGCTCTACACATCGAGCCAACCAATACTCTGTCCCCTCTTCATTGTCCTCTGGTGCAACAACAGCATAGACATGTCCTGTGCACAAAACAATTTTATTTTAATATTTAATAAGAAATAAAAACAAAAATATACACTGTAAGATTTCATAAATTTATGTACTATTTAATAAATCAAAACAAATTTCAAAAATAATTTTACCTTGTTGTATAAGATCTGAAATGCGATCATAGTCATTTGATGCAAACATTTGATCCATATCTTCATCAGTTCTTTCATGTGGATCATTTGCATCTATGGGTGTCAATGATCTTTGTTGCCATTCTTCAACCCATTCTTTATTCTCACAAAATTCCCAATCTCTGGAAACACAAAACTGACAAAAGCAAGCAAGTTGCCTTGTGAATATAGTCCATGTGTTTGAATTAGAACTCTTAAACGAATGCCATTTAGCTGATCCAATGATGGTATTACAATCATGCCGAATAGGAATACTATCTTCCTCTATCAACCAGAAGAAACGTCGAATTGTAGAGTTTTCAGTTGATCCTTTTGACAACTTTGAATTGCACCAATCTACAACTGCACGAGCATCTCTGAATTTCACTGCATCCTCGAATTTCAATTGTTCTCTAGCAAGAGCTCTTTTTATACAAGCACCGGCTCCATCGTGTTCCCCCTTACCATGTCCCGCTTCAAAAAAACTCCATAAATGTTGGACATTGGTTATCTTGTGAACTTTGCATAGCCAATAAAACATTCTTGCATTTTTGAATTGTCCAGTGCAATTATCTGACCATATCACATGTTGTTTCATGTCAATTTCTCTTTCCTTAAGATTATCATAAAATACCTCAAAACAATGTTGGACAAACTCTGAAGAGTGTAATCGATTATCACTAACATAGAAATGATACTCCCTCAAAATTTTTCTGTTATCTTCTGTACTGTCATGGTCATGTCTATATATAATGTGCACAAATATGGCCACTTGCACTGAGTTGTAGTATTGTGATTGAGTTTCCTCTTGTGGTTTTAGAGTATAATTTTCTGCAAAATCCATAACTGATACTATTGTTCCAATTGGAAATGTGTTCTTGCATATGCGAAACTGTCCATCAAGCCATCGGGCATGTTGGGAATGTTTCACATATTTTGGAACAATATGAGTTTTAAACTCACTAATAAATGCATTCACACTATTCTGTTCTGTAATCAATTCTAAACGTTTCCCCATCTTTCCATCCTTTAGAGGGTATTCTATATTTTTAAATCTCCTAACATCAACCATTTTTTGTCCAAACTCAGATGAAACATGTTCATGCAAACATTCACCTATCGAAGAATAGTTCCCACATAAATTACAAAGACCATAAATGCATGAACTAGAAAGAAATAATTGTTCATTAGGTGGTTTACAAAATAAACTTCCAATAAAATCTTTTATAGTTTCAGGTGGAACATAAACACCACAATCCTGCACAAGATCATTACCATGCAACATACAACGAATATATCGAAAAACATCATAATAGTAACGAAACTGGACATGAGTTTTACAACAACAAGATATTCTTTGTTTATTGATTTTAACATACCAGGGTTTGCATTTTTCAAATGATCTTTGACTAATTCGTAAATTCATTAACACAGATTCATCACTAAATTTTTTAAAGAATTCAGTTTGAGTCATGTCAAGAAGATGTTTTGGATGAGGATCATGAATTTTTGATCCCACCCTTAACTTTAAAACATCTCTAACATTTGATGAAACTCTAGTGTTATCATGCCAAAATTTTGTAATTAATTGTTTAGTTTCATCATTTAATTTCATGTCCGACCTTTGAAGTCTACCACTAAAACTCCAACAATGGTTTAGTGGATCAATTTCAATTGTGTCTCTTCTTTTGGCCGCTCTTGACAAGGTTCTACGATGTAAGTTCAAATAGCCACTTATATCACTTAACATTCTTTTATTAACAATCATTTTGTCAACTATAGCAGTCGTTATAACTCTACGTGCTGCATTCTTATCTTTAGATCGAGTTGTTTTTCCTATAGAATCGATGGCACTGGCAACAGTAGATACAACTTGCTTATATGATTCATCTTTTCTTTTTGGTTTTGCATAAATACCTATTTTTTTCATGACTTTACGCATTTTTAACATTTTTATTAATTGTAGCATTAATTGACATTGGAATCCTAACTTTTTATTATAGAAAAATTGTTTATATAATCTGTTTGCATGTGTTCTGATTTGTCTCCAAGAAACTAACCCATTAAGATTATCTAGCACATTGCTATCAATAGTAAACAAATTACATTCATTTTCTTTTAGAGATGGTGGTGTAATATTTTCAATTTTTATTTCTTTTCGTATTGGTGTATGAAATTTATATCCAGCTTCATTTAAATCAGCAATTTGATTGGCATCATAGTCATCAGGATTTAAAAACATACCAGGATTCGCATCCACATCAACATTTGCATCAACAGTCATACCCGTGTGTGGTTCTATATTTCTTGCATCCATCATGATGTCTTCAATGGTCTCATCTACAACGGGCACTGAACTAGATGCTTCAAAAGTGTTATTCAATTGCCGTTGTTGTGATCTTCGATCTCTTTGGCGTTTTGCCTCCTCCTCTCTTTGTGCTTGAATTTCGTCCACTGTCATTGTCCTCTTTTTTTTCTTTTGACGTTGCTTAGAACCCATTTTTACAAACTTGTCTTCAAAAAATCACGTAAAAAATATTAAAAAGTACTGCCAAATGATGTAAAAAATTTTTGTCAGTACGGATTTCAATGATAGTGTAGTAAATCGATGCAATCTATTTTTTTTTACAGCAACGGTTATTTTAATAACGGGCCCCCGTTATTTTAACAACGGGCCCCCGTTATTTAAATAACGGGGGCCCGTTATTAAAACGGGGGCCCGTTGTTAAATCCAACGGGCAAAAAATGAAACGGGCCCCCGTTTATAAAACGGGGGCCCGTTATGTAAAATTTGAATTCACAACCCGCCACTTGCCTCGGGGTTAGGCCTAGGATAGGCCTGGGATGGCCACACCTAAGACATGAACCTGCAAATTCAAAGCTCCATGAATGAAAGCACAAATATGATGAAATGAAATAGTTTACGTGCCTCTAATCAAAGAATTTTTATACGGAATTGAAACCCATTTCAGATTATACTGTCTAGATTCTAAATATGTAAATTAATTTAAAAATTGATTATTTTAACTATTTTTCATTTAATTTATACTAAATCAGGGTCATAAATTTGAAATATTAACTAATTTTCTTAATTTAATAACTTATTTATTTTAATGAATTTTGAAAAAAAAATTATATGTCATCAATCTACACAAAATTCTTTTCAATTTAAAAAAAAAAAATTCAAAAAATACTAAGTTTACGTCAAATTATGTGGGTCGTACACGTCAAATTTTTAAAAAGATAATTACGGTCATTAAAAAATTAATTAAAAAAAAATATTTGAAAAAAAATACAGAAAAATATGCTCATCAATCTTCAGTGTGTTACAAACCATTTCCCAAAACGGTTTGAGAAAATAATTTTAATTGTGTCAAAAAGTGTGGGTCGTACACATGCATGGTATGGTCCTAAAACAGGCATTTTTAAAACATAGTTTTTAGAACTTCATTCAAAAAGTTATTTTTTATTATGTGGGTATTAAAATAAATTACATATTTGAAAAGTACACTCAGAGAGCTATCTTTTATATTACTGACTTTTTTCAAGATTCAATCTCTAAGTGTTTCAAAATTTAAGCTCAAGTGAGACAAAATCTGAAAAACAGGGAAAACACTTCCACTTTTTGGCCAAAAAGTGGACTCATCTTCTTGCACTGATCCGGCCAGTCAAATTAACCGCATGTAGCCCTCTGTGGACTCTGAGGAAGATATGTCTGATTCTGCTTTTTCGGAGGAGGAATCCAACAATGATTCCTCGTCTAATACTGAGGATAGCTCTGATGATTCAGAGTATGAGAGTAGTAAGAAGAGGAAAACAAGACCCTCATCTTCCAAGGGCAAAAAACTCCAAATCAAACCCTTGATCAACATCTCTTCAGAAGAAAAGGATTCAGATTATTCTGAGGAGAAGAAGAACCCTAAAGGGTTGCTGAAGAAGAAAATTAAAAACCAAGCCCAGACCCAGAAAAAGAATAAGAAAAAAGAGGAGACTGGCAAGGAACCGGAAGCTGACAAGCAAGCTAGGACCCTGGAAGCCGAGCACAACCTGGAAAAGGAGACAATGGAAGAGACTCTCAGGGCTGCCGACACTATCTCCGCCCTCCATATCCCTAAAGATGAATAGGTAACCCCTGGAAAAGTGACTCCCACCTATGGCCCTCCTCCCGAGGGCTTGCATGGTTTTATGAAAACTATGGAATGGCTCATTGATGGTTACAAGAAAGTTGTGGATGAGTATAAAAAACTATGCAACAGAGTCCTGATTCTGGAGACCATTAATATAGGGGAGGGGAATACAATGGCTGACTATATTGAGGATTTGAAAAACACTATTGCTAAAGCGGAAGACATTAGAGATGCTTTCAACCCCAGGTTTGAGAAGATTGAAAAGGAGATGTTGGACAGAAAAAGCCTTGCAGAAACTAGTGAAAAAACACTCTTGGATATTGTCACTAAAGTGGAAAAAATTGAGGAGTGCCTTAAGAATATCGTGGAGCAGAGCCTTAGTATTCTGAAAATCTCGGCCAATAATACGCATACCTTCATCAGTAAGCTTGATGATGACAAGGAAATCTAGGAAAATGACCTGGACGCTGAAGATATAGGGGAAGCTCAAGGTCCCAGAATCCGCACCAGAGGCAAGAGGAAGGAAAAGAAAATGAACAAGGATCTGGAAGAGCTGAAAGCTATCGGGGCTACCTATGATGAGTTGGTGATAAAGGCAGAGGACCTGCTAAAGAAAATTGCTGTGTAACGTCTCCCCGGTTTCTTTGCTGTGTTTTGTTGTTTTGTTGCTTTGTTGTTCTTTCTGTTCGTTGGTCTTCTGGCCAGTCATTATGTATGCGGACTTTTAATCCATTTGCTGCTCTTTCTCTTTCTATGATGTAAAGGTTTTGGGTCCTTAAAACCTATTTTTTAATCAATTAGAACATTATTATATATTGAAAATATTTCAAATGTAGGATGCAAAATCAATTAGTACAACTTTTCTCATTCATTTAAGTTGAATAAGGATATTCATCCCAAGATATACAAGGAGATAGACTACATGTCCAAGGTTTCATAGTCTTTGGTAGTTGGTAGCTTGATGTATTCCATGGTGTGTACAAGGCCATATATTGCACATATAGTGGGAGTTTTGAGCAAGTAGATGAATAGTCCTGTAGAAGAACATTGGATTGTAATGTTTATTCTCAAATATTTGAGAGACCTACTACATCTTAGGCATTATTTAGGGAGGAGCCTCCCCATACAAAGAGGAGAGACCGTGTCTCACACATTGTGGTTGAAAATACTATTTTGCAATTGGTTGAATCAATTTAGTTGCAAAATATTCACCCAACAATTAGTAACTCAAATTTTTTGGGTCACAAAAAGGCTGATTTTCTATTGAATATTTAAAAATGTACTAAATCAACAAAGGGTATTTATGTCTAATATTTATTACACTAATCTTGTACCTTATAATTTTTAAAATATCCTTTTAGGAAAAACATTCCAATAGTGATGAAACAATGACAAGTACAAAAAGGGAAGAGTAGACCATTTCTCTCAAATTTAGGATTTATTATACATAATTATTTGGGATCCAAGTGTTATACAAAAAGATCCCAAAATAGAAGAGATGGTATGCTACATGATTGTTGGAGTACTTGAAGGGTTTAATCTTGTTTCCATTAAAAATCCTATCATACCTTGGACCTAGATAAGTTGGCCACTCTATGTAGCCATGGGTGAACATAAGACATGTGATGAATTATCTATTATGAAAATGAAAATATGTATGGGTGTGTTGGTTCCTCAAAATGTATTTCAATAACTTGTAAAGTTTTAGAAAACCTTATAATCATAGACAAAAAATATTGGCGAATGAATGGGAGACATATTATATAATGTTATCCCCTACATTTTAGGCTCTACAAATCCTAGATAGGTTCCCCTTTCATAATTTTAAAGAAAAATACAATTGAATTGAGTATTAGTGCATATTAAATATTTAAATTCAAATAGAATGACAAAGATTTATAGATTTCAATGCATATTTAGTTCAATCCTTTTCTTATTTCAACTTTTGGTATGAAGACAAAATAATCAAGGATAAAGTACATATTTCTTAAGATTTTTGATCATAAAATTTGTCTTTAGGGTAAAAAATATGTGTAGAGATAGCTCAATACCCTCCTAGGTAATGAAGTTATATCTCTATACAACTTTTTTCCTTACACCAAGTGTTTTTTTGTGTCAGATCAAATCAATAAAATATCATTTCATTACAATGATATAAATTTGTAATGAATTAGATTCATATAATTCTTCTTAATAATCCATCCACCATGCAAAAAACTCTAATTATCCTCCATGGTTGATATTCCACCATCCCTTGAGTAGACACTAATAGAAAATAATTCAAAACTATAGATTAGTAACAAATAAGCCATTGGTTCCTGCTTTAATGACAAAATACATTAGTAACTATAGATTTTTCTGGAGAGGAAGTTGGAGTTCCCTCCCACCTAGTAAGCCATTGGTTCATGCTTTTGGTGGGAGAGTGTTTCTGTTTGTTTGTTGCTTTTGCTTTCTTTGTCTGGTGCCTGGGTTTGTTAGTGTTAGTGGAAGCCTTCTAGTCCCCTTTTTGGCAGTAGCCTTATGTTCTTGGGTTCTCACCCCTTGCGAGTCCTTTGTTTTGTTTCTTTTTGTTGTGGATATGTGAAGGTTTGGGCCTCTCTCGATTTAATATATTCAGAATAAAAAACATTACAACCATCAACTGTATTATTCAAAAAAATTATTTACACAAATGATTAAGACTAAGAATGTAACAATAACTCAATTTAAACATATTCACACTGTACATATTATTTATATGCTAAAAAAACCTTCACATTACATCCCACATCTTTCAACCTCATATTTTTTGACCTCCTCTATAGAAACCATATTCTCCCTTTATGGATGAAAATATTGTGCCAACTTATGCATGGGTGTCACATACCACTTTTTATATTCTACATAATTGATTTAGTGTAATGGAACAAGTACAATGAAACATAATTTCTTTGGAGGAGCCTTCAATTATTCATCTTATAGAGGGAGAATTAGTTACACCTAAAGATCTCGTGGACCACCCAAATACTTAACATGCTGACTATTGATGTTGTCAAATGGAGAGGGGTGAGGATGTGAAGGTGGGTCATCAGTTACATTTCAAATTTGTGACCATAGAATGTGCATTTCTTCAATGTAATTGAATGTGAAGACGTGTGAATAAGGATGACCAAATAAGACATAATGTAGAAACCATAATTCGACGTGTTTGACATGTTTTTGACACTAATTAATTGCAACTTCATTGATATTACTAATCTATAATTTATAGAAGTCTTTTTCACTTAATATGGTAGAGGCATCTGAGAGAGTGTGAAGTCTTTTTCACTTGAATTCACACCCAAATTCCATGCAGATAAAATGTAACGGTTCAGGGCTCCCATTGCTATCCGTTCTGCTTCAATTCCCGTCAGCTGCGTTGGTGGATTTGAGTAACCGTATACTCGTTCTGCTTCAATGCCTGTCAGCTACGTTTGTGGATTTGAGTAAACATGTACAGTGGCACCTGCTGCTTCACTGTAACGCCATTTAAAGCCGCTACCACTGTCCGATTAATCTTCTATAGTGTATTTCACACCACCCTCAGGCGTTACATTTTGCATGATAGGATAGTGGAAGGGTTTCAGCAAACAAACATGCTCTATAATAATCCTCTCCGGAAGAGAGAATAAAGGTTTTCGATGAGGAGAAAACAATTCGCTTTTGAACAGCAACAGATCGACTATTGCATCAGGTATGCAACCTATAATTCTGTTCATATTCTGCAATCATACCATTTTCTATGCATGTCTACTAGTGCGCTTTTAATGGATTTTCTTTGATGATTTGTTGTTTCATTCATGGTGTCATTGCATTTGATCCCGATCACTTTCAAGATTTTTGCGTTGCAGAAATGCAAAGAACAGATGAATATATAACTTTATATAGTAGTGTGATAGGATTCCCTTATAAGGCGACTTGCTTGTATGGGGATATAGTGGCGTGAAATCCCCGTGGATAGATCGAAATCTATAAGGATTATGTGTCCACTAGTACTACCTTGTATGAGGATGCTTTCAGGTTTCAGGTTTCACTATTTTATGTGAACTATGCCCAGGCTATGTAGTCGCTCCAACAAAATCACAATCTCTGCTGCATAAAACCTGTAGCAAAGCATTAATAGCATTGGATAACTGAAATTTATTTTCATTCGCGTCAAAACTAACAAAACAGAAATTGGAAATTCCTTCCTAATTGCAGATTCCGCAAAGGTCTTGTAAGGCTGTTTTTGCCTGAGAGATTGAAGGTTCCCATTTCGGCCATAATCGCCTCGGAAACCAGTGGTTCTGTCCGTCTTAACGAGAAAGAAATGGGTTCAATGATAACAGTACTCTAACTCAATCTGTGTCCTCTTCAACAATTCATGAGCCTCCTCTTTACTCGCACTTACAAATTTCCTCATGACTTTGAATGCAAAGAGTCTGTCAACCTTGTGTTTTACAACCAAGAAAATAATTCCACTGCCCCCCTCTCCCATTACCTTTACAGCTCTCAACCCTTTCAAACACATCCTCACTATCTTTGCCTTCTGCATTGTCAATCCACACGCAACCGATATTTCTGCTAGATTCTTTTTTAATGTTTTCGTAGGAAATTTTTAGTAATTTCTCCCTGAAAACTGAAAATAAACAGTAGATAAGTTAGAATCTTTTCAGATGTATATGCTATTTTTAGTAAATATTTACTTCATAGAAAATTGCTATTTTAGGCATTAAATGTTGTAATTGTAAATAAAGCTAAAGCTTTCCGTTTGTTTGCTTTGCCTCTCTACACCTGCAACCTGCAACTTTGAATATGTTGATAGTGTTATTCTTCCAACAGCGGAGGATTCACCCTGTGTATTTCGCTTTCCAAAGTGTTCAATATCCCTTACATATAATGCTATATCTCAGGAGTGTATATATCAGGAATCATGGTATATACATGCTTTAAAGCTTAAATTTTTGCTACGGCATGCTACATTTTAAAATCTTGGAATAGTATTTGAGAACCTCTCATTATGAAATACCATTGCCGAGTCGGAATACTTCAAAGTTGCCTACTGTTAGAGGATAAATTAATTATCTCCGATCCTATGTCGGCACAGACCAGCACCGACCGAATTGCTTAACACTGTCTTCAGTCCACGTGATTCTTGTGTTGCACTATTTCACCAGTCCAGCATTAAATCTGTATATAACTCTTCTCCAGAGTCTTCTAAACATTTAATATGTGTCTTCTTATAAATTCAATGGTAAGGCCTGTGTTTAGTATAGCTCAAATTTGAGTTTCTCACCATGTTTTTTTATCACTTACTAGTTCTAACTGAGAACATGAATATATTGAAGGTTTTGTTTGAAATTTTATAGTCTTAATGGTGTATGATGCCTTCATAGATTAATTTATAGAACTTTTTCTTTGTTTGTTGATTTTAGCTTTGGATTGTAGAGTTTAACTAGGTTAGATTGAGGATCAGATTTTAATTACAATCATTTTAGTGTTAAAATTCAATTATGGTAAGGTTTAAGATATAAGATTAGATTTAATAAGGGTTAGTGTTAGAGATCATTTAGTATTACAATTAGGCGGGGTTTAAATAAGGTTATAGTTAGTGTTAGCATTCAATTAAAAAAGAGATTAAGATTAGATTTAATAAGGGTTAGTGTTAGAGATCATTTAGTATTACAATTAGATTGGGGTTTAAATAAGGTTAATTTAGTGTTAGCATTCAATTAGAAAAGAGATCAAATAGCAATTAAGATTACTATTTAATTAAATATTTATTTTTTTATCTTTTACATAAATTTTTCTAAATATAAGTATGTTAATTTTTTTTTTTTCAAGATAAACAATTTAAGAAACTTGTTAAACCCTTCTATTTAACATACTTGCAAAGTTACACCCCAGTTACACCCTCCATATTCAATTAAATCAACAATTACGAATGCACCATTTATAGCAAAATATCAATGAAAGTAGCATTATATTCTCTTAATTAGAAAGTATGAAAAAGTTTAGAGCAAAGATTGGCGTTAGGTTTGGTAAAGGATTCTTGCAGAATTTATAGCAAATTCGGTGTTATGTTTGGAAAAGGAATAAAACTAAAAATAGAATGTTTTGCATTAAAGCACGCCGGAGAGAGCTTTTGGAAAATTGCAAACATAAAAACATGCAAACTAAAAACTGAAACAAATTTAGAAAATGGCAGCAAAGGAAATGTACGCCTAATTCAAAATTCTCAAACACTAATTCACTGTCACTAAATAGTTGAACTATAGCGCTGAAATTGAAACTACACAAACAGAAATGAAATTCCTATTCTCAGGCATTTTTAAAGCAAAAGAGTGTAACGCCTAAGAGAGAAGATGGTGTATATCAGCTATAAACAGGAATTTAAACCTACGTACGTCACTCTAAAGAGGGTTCATTCATTCATTTTTTGCAGAGAGAAAAAACTTCTATGCTTAACGAAATCATCGAGCATGTGAAATTTTTACAGCTGGAAGTGAAGATTTAGTTTTTAAATTTAGTTTCTTAAACCATATTTAATAATCAAGAGTAGAAGATTAGTGTAGTGATCTGGGCGGATTCCTTTCCTCTTTGATCTTCTCATCTCAGCCAAGGATTACTGATCATAGTTAGTTCTAAGAACCTACTATGCATTCCATATATCTTCCTATGCTGAATGTTCTTAAATTTTTTTCTCTCTTTTCCATTTATTATTATTTTCATTCTTCTAAACACCTACTAAGCAAGTTTATGGAATCTGGCATTATTATTTTTTGCTATCATTGCAGCGAAAGTGACATGGCCAGGAATACTACAATTATTGAAATAAAGTTTCTTTGTATTTTACTGAAACGCCCTCTCTCCCTCACTTTGCAGTGTACAAGAATTCAACATGTTTATGAAACAGTGTTCGAGTTCTCTCAATGGAATTATATTTATTTTCATTATATTTAGTTATATATATATAAAAATAAATACTCATAGCTACCTATCGATATCCAATTCGTTTGTTATACTCTAGATCACAGATAAAATTCTCGAAGAAGCATGTAAATTTTAATATTTATCTAACTATGTATTAAGAAATATGAATACATTTATACATTGGTAACCTCTACCATCCTTAGCATCGCTTAAGGTAATCTTTTACATATTTCATCAAGACATTATTTAAATAATTATCTTAGCATGGCTTAAGGTAATCTTTTACATATTTCATCAAGACATTATTTAAATAATTATCTTGGTCAATGAGTTGTTTTTTTTTTTTTTAAAAATGGGGTAAAAATTTATTAAATCAGACTAAGTAGTACAAAGAAAAGGGGCATTAGGCTCAGAAGAGAAAACAACAGAAAGCCCCCAAAAGGGTCTCCACTTAACCAACCATGTCCTCTTTAACCAAACCCTCAAGATCATGAACATACTCCGGGGTAGATGAGCCCAATCTCCAATTTTCCTCCCCTCCAATCGGTTAGAAGCCTACTTTGCCAGACAATTAGCAACTCTATTCCACTCATGAGGAACATAGCAGAAAGAGACCACCTCCAAGGAGGCAATCAAATTAAGAATCTTCCTACCCACCACCGCCAAATGCCAATCAACATCCTCCATCCTATGCCGATTTAGCATATGCACCATGACCTGGGAATCATAATCATAAATAATCTTACTCCACCCAAGAACACAACCTCTTTCAAGGGCCATGAGGATAGCAAGACCTTCATATAGTTATTAGTTTGTAAACCTTTATATTCAAGAGAGAAAAAAATAACCTATCTCTGCCAATTCCTCCAACCCGTACATGCTCAAGATTTCCCCTAGAAGACCCATTAGTGTTGATCTTAAGAAATCCCTAGGGAGGAGGAGATCACTTACCTTCCCTACAAGCCTTTCCTTTAGCATTTCTCGACCTCACCTGTTGTTTCTTACAGAAAGAATCACTGAAGCCCCCACCAAAAATGTTCAAATTTTGAACCACTTGAGCATCGCTAGGATCAATATCCACCACAGGGTAACACTTTGCCACTAGAGTCTCTAGAATCATATTTGAAACTCCAAATGACACTTGTTGCACCATCTTCCTTTTATCGTGAAATATCCTATGGTTTCTTTCCAACCACACTTGCCAGATAATAAGAAAGGGAGTCTTAGTAGGAGGTCTGTTGAGACTATTCCAACACTCCACCAAAGTGCTAGCATGAACACAAGCGTGCTACCAAACTCCCCACCACCAATGACAAATATCTCTGGTGAAAGAGCACTAGAAGAAAAGGTATGAGCTGTTCTCTTCACTTTTTCTACATAAAACACAGATAGAAGACCCATGAAAACCCCTCTTTTGAAGATTTTCCCAGGTAAGACATTTATTTTACACCACGAGTCACAAGAAAAAGTTACATTTGGGCCAAGCCAACTTGTTTCAAACCTATTTCCACTAGGAAATGTCCATCCATTGAAAGTCATTCTTTCCAACTCTTGATAACCAAAAGCCACCGAGAACTTGCCCATTGGATTAGGGCCCCCAAAAGGATATCATCTCCTCTAAGAGAATTACATGGTTTATCAACTAGAATCCTAGCAAGAGCCTCCATCTCCTCCATAGAACCCCCTAAAGGCCATTCATGAGGTTCTTTCCATCTAGCAACCTCACCACAACCCACCCTTAAAATCACCTTAAAATCCTCAACTTTACTCTATCCTGCTACAAGAAAGATATCACAAAGTGGTTGTAGATGAGGAAACTGAGACAAGGTAAGAGGGGAACCATCCCAAAAATCCTTCTAGAACAAAGCTTCCAAGCCCCTATTACAAATCCAAAAAAGACCCTTCTTTACTAAATGTGATCCTCTCTTGAAGATACTCTAGATCATGGACCCACTTCTTGTCAAGCTATATCAAGTTACATCCTTACCTTCCACTCCACCAAGATACTTAACCTTGAGGATTTTAGCCCACCCTTGATCTTGGTTTATGCACCATCTCCAAAAAATCTTAGCAACTAAAGCATTGCCATTCAAGCTTGTTTTTCACAAACCAAGGCCACCCTCTTTCTTTGACCTGCAAACACAATCCTATTTGACCGGGCTCCGCTAATAGGAGAGTAGATTATCTATCCAAAAAACTTCTTGGAGAAAGCATCAAAGTCTTTGATAAAGCTAGTAGGGGCAACCTGCACAAAACACCTCTAAATAGGGAGTACCTGGACCATTGAATTCAAAAGAGTAACTCCACCAATAGTCGAGAGCCACCTATTAGTCTAATGGCTCACCTTGCTTCAAAACTTGTCCAAATTTGTTGCCAGAGACCCCCAGACAATCTACGATCTGAGAGAGGAATTCCAAGATAAATAAAAGTAGCATTCAAGGCCTTAAGCATTTTCTTGTTACTCAAGGATTCTTGCACAACTTCAAAAGTATCCATCTTAACTATATCGCAAAAAACTTGAAAGAATTTTATGGGGAAACAATCCTGCCCAGAGGCCTCCCCTCTCTTCATACTAAACACCACTGTTTCAATATCAGATAGTAATATGGGTTTAATGAGAGCCTCATTCATTTCAAGAGTGAAAATGGAAGGAATTCAATCAAGCACCAACCCCTCCTCAACACTAGCGGACTCAAACTCCTTTGAGAACAAATTCTCAAAGAATCTAGAGGCTTCCTGAGAAATCTCCTTATGAGAAGAAATTAGGATCCCTTTAGATGAATTGAGAGAATTTATAATACTTCCCTATCTTCTATCCTTAATTGTATTGTGAAAAAAATTAGTGTTTTGTCACCTTCCTATAGCCATTCTATCTGAGCCTTTTGTTTCCAATAAATTTCCTCCCTGAGTTCCCATTCTTCCAACTCTCTAAGTGCAGCAGCCCCTTCCCTATATAAAACATCAGTAAGACCCTGCTATCTAATTTGATGGGTAATGGTATCAACCCTCAAGTGAGCATTCCTTTTAGCTGAGAATAGGTTGCCAAAGCACATCTTGTTCCACCTTTTCAGTTGTACTTAATATGCTGCAATTGCTTGGTGAAGGAAAATAATTGCAGTGCCATAAGTAGGTCTCCCTTCCCTCAACCATTCTAACATATAATCTTGAAGAGAAGCATCCCTCAACCACATAGGTTGAAACTTAAACGAGGGATTATTTTCTATCCGAAACTTAGTAGCAGCCAAAATGATTGGCCAGTGATGTGAACCTTTCCAATCGAAAATCTTTGAGGTGGTAGTCCAGCTATCTTCCATCCAGAAGAAAGATACCGGGAACCTGTCTAGTATTTCTGATATAGCCTCTACCCAAAACTTTCTATTATTCCAGATGAAAAAAAATTAGAGGGTTGAACATCCAACACCTTCAGAGGTTCAATATTACTCCTCAAGAGGCCTAGAGAAGGGTCAAGCCTGGGATTACCTCCTCTCTCTTCTTTTCCAAAATTAGGACAACATTAAAATCTCCTACCAGTATCCAAGGAAACAAAGGTACAAGAGAGTGAACAAATTCTATATGTGACCAAAGTAAGGATTTTCCCATGAAATCACAAGGAGCATACACATTAGTGAAAAGGAGAATCTCACCAGTCTTGTGGAAAGTGGTCACCAAAGAGACAGAAGACCTGCTAGATAACCACCAAAGTGGAACAAGCTTGTGAGGATCCCATAAGAAAGATAAGCCTCTAGAGCTTCCCTGAGCCCCAATACATTGACAAAGATATCTTGGCCAAATCTTAGCAGTTGTGTTGAACATCCTATCCATAGATAACTTAGTTTCTTGAATGAAAACCACATCAAGAGAATAAGACTTAATCAAGTCCTGAATAGCTTTTTGTCTTGGGATGCTATTCAACCCCCTTACATTCCATGAGAGAACAATCATTTCTATGGTTGAGAAAAGTGGGAATTAGTGGTATTCACAGAACCAGACTCCACTAAAGTCTCACCAGCTAACTTCACCTTTTCCCGATCTTTCTTCCTACCTACCTTAAGAGGCTTCTCCAAGACACCTTTCTTGAGGGTTTTTTGTTGAATTCCTAAAACTGAAGGAGTTACCTTACCTTTACTCCTACCCTGTAGATCCTTCCCAACACAAATCACAAAGCATATAGGATTTGAACTATCTTGCATTTCTATACATCCACTTGCTCCCATCTCACCCATAGGCCCCAAGGAGGAAGTTGCGTCCATCTACACCCTGACCGCTTGCTCCCATGGTACAATCTAAGTAGCCTTATTCTCTTCTCCACCTATTTCCCCTACCTCTAAGAGATCTTGGCCACTAGGTATATTAGCAATAGCTCCATCAAACTATTCCAAATCCTCAAGAGCATCAAACCTATTGAAAAGCTCATCCGCCTACTTGTCCTTAAGAGTCCTCTTTAGGCCTCGACCCTTATTTTTAGCTTTCACTAGAATGAAACCTTCCTTATCCTCCCTCATAGGAGCTTTGTCGTTGTCCTACTTAGGAGGTGCACTATTTGACGTAGATTTAAAGTCCCCTATTGGTTTAGATTTGGGGCACATCCTTTGCAAATTTCTATATTCGTGACAAATTCGACAATGAAATGATAACGTTTTGTAATCCAACTGTTGAATCCATGAGTTTGATCCCAAACTAATTTCCATGGAATTTGGAAAGGGCTTGCTCAATTCAATTTCAACACATACCCAAGCATAGGTAATGACCTTCTTTTCCATAGTCTATCGTGAAGGACCAATTGGTTTCCAAAGATGCATTGCGACTAAGTTGAAAATGTCTACTCTCCAAAATTCCAATGGAAACCACAGAAGCCTGACCCATACAGGAACCCATGAAGGAATATCTTCTGTAGGATTGAATCCAACATGCCAAGTTTTGATAAAAAGGCCCACTTGATTGTAGAAATAGGGCTCCCGTTCAAATGCCTTAATTATGACTGTCATGCATGTAAAAACCACCAAGAAATAGCCATTAGCCACCAACATTACATCTATTTCCCTCTTAAGGACTCCATGTGCGACGAGCCCATGACTCCAAGAAGGGAAAGGATACCTGGCTCCCCAAGAACTTACATATCAAAGCATGATTAGATAAGTAATCGACGTCATTTGCAACAGACTCGGGTCAGATCATAAGGACATGCCTACTATCACTCTTTGCCAGACAACCATTTACCTTTGAAGGCTTAAAACCTCCAGATTGAGAAGAAGGCTCCCCCATGCTAGAGCTATTCTCACAAAAAAAATTGATATGATTAATTTTTCAATTTAGTTAAATACTAATCATAGAACAGGAAAGCAAATTTATTTTAGTTGGTTTACTTTTTAAAAATAAATGTTTATCTCGGTTCTATTAGAAACTTGAATTAAGAATGATTAATTTTGATAAATATGAGATGAGATTGGAATAAATGTCACATGATAATCTATCAATTTCTATTTAGATATTTTATTGAGATGCACATTTAATTTATGGTTTAGATAATGTTTATTTATTTTAATTTTTTAATTAGATTAGATATATTATACAATAAATAACTATCTAAACAAACAATAAAGTTTAGTAGAGTTATTTTAAATTTTAAAGGTTATTTGAAATAATTAATATAAATTGAAAATCATAAATTTGAGATGTATAAATTTTGGATCTTCATGTTGAAGTTTGAAAATTGTAAATTTAAAATCTTACCATCATATTAGGCATTAGTCTTTTTTAAGCAATTTAAAGATTTCATAATTTTTTTCTAACAAAATTTTATTTCAAGGTTTTCAATTTAGTTTAATTTCATAGAAATGTTTTAACGAGATTGTGTGTTAGCTTCAAGTTGAAAGTTTCACTTCACACAACCATTAATCCATTTGCTAAAGATGCAATAATACTTAAAATTATCTTTAAATTTTATTAAACCAATTCACAAGGTTTGAATTAATTTTTTTTTTTAATTTATGATTTAAATTTTTTTATTTAATCAAACATGTTTATTCAACAAGAAAAATAACAAGACATTTTCTTCAAAACAACTTTTTGATTCCTAACATAATGTTTTTTTTTATGATTATAAGTTTTAAAACCATATTTAGAAGGACTTTTAATTTCCTTCACATCAAAACAAATGATAATTTTTTTCCTACTTATATAGTATAGAGAAATTACCAAAAAAACTGTTTCAATATATATAGTCCTTTCCTATTGTGAATGTTGTCTTTATATTGGATTTCTACAATAAAATAACTCCTCAATACTATTGATTGTAGAATTTAAGTTCAATCTGTAAGAGAAAATATGGTATAGAAACTCTTTTTTGATGATGACTACAAGATTTATCATTTTTACCATCTTTTCATAACTTTTACTTTAAGGATCTCTTATGGATTTATATAGTCATTACAATACCTTTCTTAGAATCAAATCCAGATAATTTTTTTTATAGTAAATCAGTTGTTAGATGGTTAGTATTAAGATATGAGTAGGGTTGAATTTTTTATGGTTATTCAATTACAAGATGAATAAATTTTTATTGTTCAATTAAGATTCTTAGTTCTATTAAAACATATGTTCCTCTAAATACTTTGTTCTTTTATTTTCATCTTCTTGCATGATATGAAGATTGTTGCATACATTTTCTTACATATTTCTCACTTGTTATGTAGACTCTTTAAGGTTATTAGTGTTGATTATGATGATTTTTTAACATGAAATACTCAAATAGCTATAGTTGTTAGCATTAATTAACATTGTCAACTTAATGAATCATTAGTTTGAAGATAGAGTTTCAAAGTTTTCTATTCTATATCTAAATGGCTATAGCTATTAGTGTTGATTAATAGTATATATTTCATCATAATTGATCTTACCTCAAGGCTTCATTATGATCCATTTTATGTCCATTCGCTACTATACAAATGAAGGGTGCATTGATTGTTTTACTTTGTCATTGATCACTCACTAATAACACCAATTACTTCTTTAATTGTAGATGCTTCTTCTACACGCTAGGTTTTTTAATTTCTGATTGAGGATTCCCAACAGTCTTATAATTTTTAATTTCTTTATACATAGTAGCCAATATGAATTATATCCTTCTCTTAGCTTAGGATATTGCTTCACCTTGCTTTGGTTTTACAAGATTAAACCTATTTGACATTTTTCCTTCCTCCAAGTTCTATGTATCTACTTCTACCTTTCTTTTTGACTTTGGACCTCTCACTCACAAAAATTGGTTTTGTGATTAATTTGTTTCTAGAGGATTTTGTATAGTCCAATTGTATATCGGTTAGTTAATTCATGATCTAGATTAGATTTAGGATTGTGTCCTTATTATAAATTGGATGTACTTTAGTAGATCTACACACTCTCTGATATGTATCTACCATCCTGTCTAGTTGTCTCAAAATATCACAATGTGGAAGTCACATGTTTCTTTATTATAATAATTTTTATACAAATGCTCCTCCTTCACAATCTTGTAGAATTTCTTCAAGGTGATCTTTTTCTTGATCTTCTAGATCTCAAAAATTCGTGCTCCCATAAAAATGACACATTCCTTTTCAATTTGGAAGCTCCAACACAAAACGTCTCATAACTTGAATGGTCATACAAATGAAAGTGATTCATTCTCAATTTAGCCTTGCCTCTTTTTCTTGATTTGCCAATTGAGGAAGGTGATTATTGTAGCAGAAAAAATATTTTAATTAAGGTATATGACTAATTTAGGATATTGTGTGCAACTTTAAGTGAGAAAAAACATCATACCCAGTCCTAGTCCAATTAAAATGAAAATCCATTTCTATTTTAGTACATCATAAATACATTTATTAAGTGAAAAAGACTTCATGCCGAAGGCTTAGTGCAATATGAGTATCTTCTCTCATCTAGAGTATTCTCAAAAAATTATTTCCATTCGTTTTTGTTCATATCTCTAATTTACCTTTGAAATCATATGTAATTAATAATTGTTATTCTATTTTCATTTGTTTTATATTTTGTACATTTTTTTTTGTGAATAAAAATGAAGTTGAGAATGATAAGATGGATATCATTAACTAATTATATTGTTTCAATTGAATGTTTTTAAAAAAGGATGACAAATTGATTTCTAATAATAAGACACTTAGAGAAGACTCATCTATGTTACAAATATTATTATTCTAATATTTTTTATATTAAGTACATATTTTTCTATTGGTTTCTAAAGGTGACCAAAATTTTCAATTGTCTAGTCATACTTTGAAACTAATTTTAATCATTTGGTGCTTAAAGAACTCTATTACTTGAGACACAAACCACCATGTAATGGATATCCATTACTTGAGACAACTATAAAAAAGAAAGCACTCATGAGGGTTCATTTTCACAAAAAAATTGGTGAAATGAGTGGAAGAGTCAACAGATCGAATTAGATATCCATTGCTAAAAAGTCAATTTCATTGCCAAATTCATCAAACATGTGTTTTTGATTAAGATAAAATGGGTTTTATAGGAACTTGAAACCTAAATCCAAAAACAAAATAAGCAAAATAGTGGCGAAACAGTCCAAAGCCAACAACTAAACAAAGACAGAAAGAGGGGAAACACCCCATAGATCCCAACTAAAAAACAACAATAAAGCCTTGGGCAAACCTACAAAAAACTAAGCAAGAGCTTCCATTAGCTTAGAATTTTTCTCAATAATATTTTTGTTGATATATTGTAGCACCTCCATGATGCTCTTGGTGTTTCTCTTGATTTCTGCTCCCGGTCCTAGTAGACGGGCAAGTAGACACCTGCACCTCTAATCCATGTCGATTAGTATCCAGGTTTTTTCTTTTAGATTTAATAGCAGATGGTGGGATAATTTTGAATGGATGGGCGTTATGAATTACAATTTTGTCATTCAACATTGTTATTCATTTCTTCTTTATTGATGTCAACTAGAACTCTAAGACTTCCCTTTAAATCTTCCATTCTTTTCTCCAAATTGGTGATCCTGGCTTCATGCTCGGTTTTCATGACCCTAACGTCTTTAGTCAATTTCTAAGTCATTTTAAGGATCTTATCAATTTTAACAGGCATTGGATTCTCGGTGAAGGTGTTGATAAAATCTTTTATGCTTTGTTTGTTGAAGATAATTTCACTGATCACCCAACGAAAGCACTTCGCCTAACTAGAGGTGGAGTTAGCTAGTCCCATGTCAATATATGCCTTATTACTGTTATCAGGGTCCACCTGGTCTAGGTTAAGGGGAGTATCCAATTTAATCTCATTATCCCCTTTGTCCTTTATGTCCACAAACTTCCCCACCTTTTTCTATTTAGAGCTATTATGACCCATCCCTTGGGGCTTGGAAAGAGGGGTTTTGTTCTTATTGGCTACAATTTTTTTTTTTTTTTTTTTTGGGGGGGGATTACTCTTTCTACTGTTGTTAGTACCAGGAGTAGCTTTCTAGGGGTTTCCTCTTCATCAAAGGGCCAATAATCTAAGTCATCTTCTAACACTTGAAGGTCACACCAATCCATAGCCATCTCACCCAATCCCTTTTCATCCTCAATTTCGGTATCTGACACAACATGCACATTAGGGGCAGTTGAGGGATTGAGATTTCTTTCAATTTGTTAGACAAGTGAGGGCTTAAATTTATTCATTTTATCATACTCCATAAAAAGAAGGATAAGGCCCTCATGTAAAATAAGGTTTTCACTATGTTTAGCATGATTAGAAAGACCATGCTTCAAAGAAGAAAGCAAATAAAATGACAAATAAATTTTCCTATTATGTCTAAAGTGTTTCAAAATAGTAAAATGATAGGAGAAACTACTGAAAAAATGACCATCCAAGATAATGTACCTCATAATCACCTCCATCACATCTATCGAAAGGCTCATCAAGTCTTTTCTGTTGTAGCCCCCATCAACCATTTTCTTAACTTTGTGTCTTTCACTCTATTTATCAAAGAAAATTGAAAGGGCTTCCTTCATTGCCTTGCGCATGTTATAAAACTTCTTCCCTTCCATTTGCAACCCAATGATTTCTACTATAAACTCCTCATCAATTCTAAGCTCTGCACTGTAGGAACTAAGAATTCCTTTATTCTAGCCCTTAACAAACCCTTGCATCGCCCCAGTGTCTTGAACATGTTGTTTTTTGAGGTTTGGGATAAGTCTACCATCTGAAATCTCAGTCCACATTTCCTTTTTTTAATCCCACTTCTAGCACGAGGATGAATCAACTCTGTTTTTATCTCCCCCCATGTTCAAATTGCCCTTTCCAATTTTGAGATTCACTGTTTGAAACCCAGATGCGAACCAGAAGGCACAAAGCCAAGAGGCCAAGAACAATCCGGAAGCCCTATTGTTATGTTGAATCCAGTTATTGCAAAGAGTGGCTCTACTCATGTGATAGGATGACATTATTAATATTCAACCATTGAGAATAAAGAAGATCTATAACACCTTTTCGTGTTAGACCACACAAGTGTATTAAGAAGGTTTCCCTTTCCATTCGACATTTTATTTTCTCATAGGTCACACCTAGGTTAGCCACGTAGTATGACAATAAAAAACCTATCCCACAAAATCCTCCTTCATTTCAAGACCTTATTACTAAAAAATTGATTGAATCCAAAGATATTTCTCAAATTTAGCATAGGTACCCCTGTTTGTTAATATGTCAATTTTTATATGAAGAACTAAATAGATATTTGTTAATAATGGATATCAATTAATAATAGATATCCATTATTAATCAAATTCAGTGACAAAGCCAACACGAGGGATACCAAAGGTATGTTT
This sequence comes from Cryptomeria japonica, assembly GCF_030272615.1. Taxonomy (NCBI): domain Eukaryota; kingdom Viridiplantae; phylum Streptophyta; class Pinopsida; order Cupressales; family Cupressaceae; genus Cryptomeria; species Cryptomeria japonica. The sequence goes on along the minus strand of NC_081409.1, from coordinate 708,491,734 downwards.
TGCAATAAAAAATGAAATAATAGATATCTACTAGTAACAAATATCCATTATTTCACATTATAAATATTTTATAAATTGTTAATAAATAATAATATTTTTATAAATTTATAATACTTATAGAGCTAAGAGAGAGAGTGTGTGATTTATATGTCTATAGATGGACAAAGGTAGAGAGGTGAGAGACCTAAAGGGGGGAGTTGAGAGAGATAGATGGGGAGAGAGAGCTAAGAGACCTAGAGGGAGGGAGGGAAGATAGAGACTATAGAGATAAGAGAGGAACGGGGAAAGAGGAGGATAAATAGATAGGGAGAGAGGTGAGAGACCTAGAGAGAGGGAGGGGGAGCCCATGTGAGACAGAGAGGTATAGAGGGATAGAGAAAGGTAGATACTAAAGAGATAGAGACCTAATAGGGAAGGGAGAGGGATAGAGAGACCAAAGAAGGTTGGAGGGATAGAGATGGGTAGATACTAGAGAGAGATAGCAACCTAATAGGGAAGGGGGAGGGATAGAGAGACCAAAGAAAGAGAGTTCCCGGATGAGAGAGTTTTAGAGATAAAGAGATAATTATAAAATAGAATGTTATATCAAGAATATATACATGATATTTAATATATATTATATATTAATATCATTTATTATATATGATATTATACTATATTATATATTATAGATTAACAAAATAGTCATCAAAATATCCATTTGACATAAAAATTAGTAATTAAAAAGAAAGTTAAATAACTAGTGCACTAAAGAGATATCCATTAGTAACAGATATTTGTTATGAACGAATATCCATTTTTCTAACCTAAAACTACAACCTTGGGATTTCTTTTCTATTTAGACTTCGATAAAACTTGCTAATAATACTATTATTATCCTTATTATCCTTATTATTATTATTATCCTTATTATTATCCTTATTATTATTATTCTTAATATTACTTTTATGAGTTAGAAATCAAAATTTTATCTTAAAAAAAAGAGTAATAGATGATGACTCGCATGTGAGGTCATAATTTACTTGGAAATAATTTATTTCCTCAATATTCTAATTGAGCACATGGTGTAGGGGAAATAAGAAGATTCTAGAAAATAAATTTTCAAATTTGAAATATTAAGGAATAAATATTATTTTTAGCAAATATATGACATGGGAGTTACAAATTATTCTATGACAAGAATAATTCTATTCATGGCCTTTTTATGACAAGGGAGTTACGAAATTCATTTTTGATAAAATGGAGATTCGAGTTTTGAATGCATGGTCAAATGTAACCCCTCCAATGACAACAATTATTTTTGCATTAAATTAATTTAGAAATTACTTATTTTAATTTAGCACATGTTGTAGGAGGAAATGAGAATATTCTAGAAGAGAATTTCAAATTCAAATTTCTTGCATGTAACTCCCACTTGGTCAATAATTAATTTTGGATGAAATTATTTTGGGAGAAAGAATCTGAAAAACATTTAATTCTTTTGTAGTGGGAAATGACTCTCTTTTCCTACTTATTGAATTCTAGATTTTCGAAAAAGGGGAGTTCATGGGTTTTTGCTGTGATGAAGTATTTTCTCAAATTTTTGTAAGTGCTTGTGAATAGTAGTAGGATTTTGTAGTCATACTTTGTTATAGAATTGTTAAGTTGTTCTTGAAGAAATTATCATCAAGCTACAAGAAGTGTTGAAGAAACTAGCTGAGGGATTGGAGACAATTCAGCAACAAAGAGCTCCGTCAATCAGGTTCCCCTCTTTGCATTCGTTCATGTGTAAATTTTATATAAATATCTACTAATTCTCTCTTATATATATTTTTATTTGTATGATAATATTCTTCAAGAAATCATTTCTTAATTATATAGGTAGATTAATTAAAATAGAGAAATGCATTAAAAAAAAAAAGAAGAAGCTTTTTTTCAATAATGCACATGTAGATCTTATTAATCTATTTTAAAGAAAAGGAAAAAAGAAAAAAATCAGATTTTTTACTTTTTGGTTTTCTTGAATTGAAAATTTAGACAAAGATTTGTGAGAAAAATCTTTTCTCTCAAACTTATTACTCCCTTGATTTCAAACCTCTGTATTTGATTATGTATTTGATTATCTCTGAGAGTAGTTTTTCTTCTTCTCCTCAAAAAAAAAAATTGCATAAAAACATATTGTACAAACTTTTTTTTGAGAGGTTTCTCTGTGATCTCTATGTCTTAGATCTATTTGTTTATTTATTTTTAATGAGTGTATAAACTATCATTTGTTGTGAGAAATCATTCCTCTGTGGAAACCTTATTCCAATCATATTAATTCAATTTGGTTCTCTCTGGAATATTTTTCCCTGTGAAGTAATATTTCAGCATGATTAATTCATATCTAGTATTCTCTTGAGAAATTTCTTATGTATTTTTTTTATATTAAATCCAAAAAAAAACAATGTACAAATCGCTCTCCTAAAGAACTTTTCTCTCTGTTATATCTTATCTCCTTATCTCAAAGAAATAACTTATCCTTGTGAAAATTTATTTTCAGCATGCCCTGTATAAATTATTCTTCTGTAAAACCTTCCTCTAAAAAAATAATAATATATATGTATATAAGCTCTTAGAAAATTGTGCTTATATCCTTGTGATACTCTATCCTTTTTACTTTAAAAAAAGATAAAAAAATAGCACCCTGTGTAAAAAGGCTCCTCTGTAAATTTTTATTATCTGTAAAAAAACCCATCTCTATAGATTCAATTAAAAAGCCTCTCTGAAGATTCAATTAAAAGATTGAAAGCCTCTCTGAAGATTCAATTAAAAAGATTGATTTTATCACTCGATATTTCTCTTTATATAATTAAATATAAAAATTGTTTTAGTTTGTTTTTCATTAAAATTTTTATTAAAGTTTGATTTGTACTAGTTAAATTGCAATCAACCTTTTTTTTATTATATATAACTTTACTTGTATTAGTGGAAATTAAGATTATTAATATGAAATTTTAATTGAATTAATTTAAATTTATATTATAAATTTGATCTATGAGAGGTAGTTTATTATTGAAAGTTTATGAATAAAATTTTATTAATCTAAAAGTTGTATTTATTTCACCATTAAAATTAGATTATAAAAGGGAATAAATTTGGGATTAATTTCATATCAAATGATTGGGGCAATTATTAGAAAAATTAATATTAATGAATCCTTCAATCTTGCGAAAACAAGGGAACTAAATTCGTAAATTGAGTTGTAGATAAATTTTATAGTTTAGACTCGTCTAATTAGTTTTAGATTTAATTGGGTTATTTGGTTAGTATTTTTATTCCATTATTAATTTATATTGATTTAGACTGTCTAAAGAGACCTCCTCTTTAAGTAATCATAGCCACCTTAGTCAATTGTTTATTTCAAGAAAATGACTCAAATGAACATTGTTAATCTTCCATGCAAGTTACATATTTACCGCTATCATGCAAGTCAATTAATTATTGTTTCCATGCAAGTTACATATTTATTGTCATCATACCAAATACATATTTATGATTATCATGCAAGCTGCATAATTGAAGTTACCATAATCCTCATTTTGAATATAAATCTCTTAGTAGTAGTAGGTTGAATATAGGATTGCTCTTTATTAGATTCCAAGATGCAAAATAAAAGAGGTATTTAGTATAGTCAAACCTAATAATGGTCAAATTTATTTTCTAACCTTAAGAAAGCATAGGATTAGTAAAAGGGGGAATTCCTTTTAATGTAGGGGTGAACCAAATAATAAAGTTTCATACAATCTGCATGGTATAATCTATAAAATTATATCACTTATATTACCAAATCTGAAATCATTCTACCATGAGACTTGTCTTAGTTTGCGAACCTCAAATCAGGTTTTCATCTTACATTATAAATGTCTAATAAAACTTAGCTTCGAAGATGAGTGAGTTATGATTTCTTTTTGTTGGATTCTTGCCTTAATATGGGTTTTGAGAACCCCTTTCCATGATCACTTAGAAGATTAAGCAACAAATTTTAATTGAGGAAGACCTAGGAGCGAACCTTAGCTTCCATCTAAGAATTTGAGATTGATAAAGTTATTAAATAACCAAGGGTTAAATTTCTTCAAGTGGGAGGGTTAGTTAGTTACCTCCTTATAATGTTGTGAAGGTTTTGGCATTGGCTCAAAGCAACTAGACAAAAATTATAATTATTTAGGAACTTTTTGTATTTTGGTTAATTGGAATTATTTAGGAACTTTTTGTATATTGGTTAATTGGAATTATTTAGGAACTTTTGTATATTGATTAATTGGAATTACTTAGGAACTTTTTGTATATTGATTAATTGGAATTACTTAGGAACTTTTTGTATATTGGTTAATTAAAATAGATTGATTGGAATTATTTTCATTAGTTAATTAAAAGTGAATTGATTAGGATTATTTGCCAATCGTGTTCATATTGGTTAACTAAAAAGAATTGATATTCATAACGGTTGATTAAAGGTAGATCGAATGGTTTTAATTATGAGCCTTATTCTTACTGGTTAATTAGCAAGAAATTCGTCTCTCTCCTAACCTCATATTTAAAACATGGGTAATGTGGTTATCAAGATCTTTTCCCTTCAAGCAAGTAGGCACTAAATTGGTTGGTAACCTTCTTGCAAGCAATTCAATATATTTCATGTCTTAAGTGCTTATTAAAAGTGTAATGGTTAGTAATTCAAATCATTTTGTAAGCTATTTCCTACAAGTATCCTAGCTTTCAAGAAATTGGAATTTTCATGTATTTAGTTCAAGAATTAGAATTTTATCATGTAGTTATTTTCATGAGAATGTTACTCCAAGGTAGTTGATTTATTTATTTTTCATTCTTGTCAAAAGTTCCTTTCGATTATATCTTATTTTCAATGTCAAGCAATAATTTATTTTCCATGTAATAGTTTCATAATTGTTAAGTAAAAATTTATTCAAGCTTTCGTGATCCTATGGTTCATTCCTAGTTGGATAACTAAATAAGTGGAGTTGAAACCAAAACCTTAGCAGCGTTCGGTATCCATGGTGCCTCTAGGTCACGCTTACGGGTAAAGTCGTCGGATTGAACTACTGTAGTTAACGCCTAATAAAGCTGCATCAACGACGTCTATGGCATCGTCCCTATAAATCATCGGGGAGTAATAAGGGACACTTGGAAGTTAAAATCCAAGGGGCGGGTAATCCCCCTTGGATCGATAATCTAATAAGATAATCTTTGAATGAATTTAAATCCGCTAGTTAAACTTAGTGAAATGCTTTTATAAACTTGGCTTAATCTCGAATAATTATTGGCAATTGACAATTGGGTCAAGGGTGACGCTTATGATAAGCGTTAGGACCTAGATGTTTTAGGCCACAAGCAATAGGCCACCTTGAGCCTTTTCTTAAAAGCTACCATCGTGGGTAGCAACCGTAGAGAAATTGTCTAGTACATTGACCCTAGAAAGGGTTGCGTACCCACCAAAATAGTTTACATTAAACCATAGACTAGAAAACAGAACTACATACTTTATGCCTTGATCCCGTGTCGAAATGGTATGTAGGTAGTCTAGGGACAGAGTTGTCCCTGGTACTCAGGTGTTCGGGGATGGGGTCTAGGATTTGGTAAAGTAGATGGATTGCGAAGTCTCCTAATTGAAAGATAAGTGTAATAAAAGAAAAGGCAATTCAACGCATACTCGGAAGGAATCTCGTATGGATTCGCTTAACTTCCTAAGGCTTTAGGCCAAATTCCGAGGCGGAATTCAAGCTTGCAATATATTATTTTACTTGCTCCTAAGGACAATGACCTCGATGCACACCTATTGAAGGACTGTAGTTTTTAGTGAGTGACTCAGGACTTGAATGGTCCCGATGAGTCTAAGTCTCTGGCCAGAGCACCTCCTATCCCAAGTTGGATAGATGCCTACCCCGTTGGGTAGATGCCTATCCCATATTAGATAGATGAAACCTCCTGTCCCATATGGACATATGCCTAACCCGTATGGTTAGATGCCTAACCCGTATGGTTAGATGCCTAACCCGTATGGTTAGATGCCTAACCTGTATGGTTAGATGCTCATCCCGGATGGATGAATGCCTAATCCAAATGGATAGATGCCTAGAGTATGCGATTGAATCAAACACAAATGATTAAATAAGTAAAAAAAAAAAAAAAATAGTAAAAAATTCTTGGGTTATGTAGAGTGGGTTATTACAGAAACCATCAAACATCAGCTCAAAATCAATCTCAAGGCCAACGGTATGATAAATATTTAGCTCAATGTCATTATTGTAAGAAATATGAGTACTATTTAAATGAATGTAGAAATGAAAAATATGATTCAACACAACAAAATGCAAATTTTACCAAAGAAAACCAAAATTAGGATGACATGTCCATAGCTTAGAATTTTGGACAAGAAAGTCAAAAGGACATGGTTTTTAGACTCAGGTTGCAACACTCATATGAATAGGAATTAAGAAATATTTTCTAGTTTTGATAAAATTTTAAAATCAGATGTCACATTGGAAAATAAAAATGAAGTTCTCGTTATGGGTAAAGGAAGTGTCAACATTCTAATTAAAAAGGGGGAGAAAAAATTGTTTTAGATGTGTACTTTGCACTAGGGTTGAGACATAATGAGTATTAGAAAATTTCTTCAAAAGGTATATAGAATATTTTTCAAAAGAAAAGAATGCCCAACTTTAGATAAATTTCCAAGTGATCAGCTCATAAAAAAAGCCTGAATGACCAACAATTGAATGTTTCCACTAAGATTGAAACCAAATTTGAAGGTAGATTTTTTTCAAGGACACTCTCTAATAAACTCACAAGAGGAAGAAGAGAAAACTACAAAATAAGGATGAAAATTAATTATGGCATCTAAGATTTGGACATTTAAACTTTGAGAGTTTAAAATTATTGCATAAGAAAAGAATGGTGAAGAGGTTTATATTGATAGGAAAATTGGGAAGTGTGAAGTATGTATCTTGGGTAAGAAACATAGGGAATCATTTCTAGTAGGAAATCCAATCGATGCAAACAAACCATTGGAGATTGTTCATTCACATTTGTGCAGGCCAATGCAAGCACCCTTAGTTAGTGGAAGCTAAAACTTCTTGACATCCATTGATGACTGCACAAGAAAGACATGGGTATAGTTTCTAGAAAATAAGAGTGAAGTGTTTGATTATTTTTGTCAATTCAAGGCTCTTGTTGAGAAGACAAGTGGGCTTGATGCTAGTGACCGATATGATTAGAGTAAGATTTTTTTCTTTTGAATAAAGGGGTAAAAACTTTATTGAAAACCAGAATCAAGAATTACAAAAGACAACCAGAGTCTCAAAGCCCCATGAGGGAACTACAAGTCCAACCCAAGAGAGAACCAGAGTCTCAAAGCCCTTGGAGGGAACCAAAAACCCAACCCAAGATCAGCCAGCTTCGTAACTATCCATATCCTCAGCAAATATCTTATGTAGATCCTGACAGTAATCCGGGGAGAGTTGTCCCCAACCTTCAACTTTCCAATCATCAACATGTTCTGAGGCCCACTTAGCCAAACAATCAGTTGCTCTATTCCATTCATGAGGAATGTGGATGAAAGCCACCTTCTCCATCATAGTACTAATTTCAAGAATCTGGTGAATGATCCTTGCCAACTGCTAATGAACCCCACTCACCTTCCGCTCAATCAACAAGTTAACAATAATTTGTGAATCTGATTCACAGATAACCATCCACCAACCCAACTCCAAGGCATGCTCCAGGGAATAGAGAATTTCTAATCCCTCCATAAAGTTATTAGACTTCCGCCCTTTATGCACTGAGAAGAATAAAACCACCTCCTCCCTACTAATCCTACCAACACCGCCAATCCCAGCAGGGCCCAGATTACCCCTAGAGGAGCCATCAGTGTTAATCTTGATGGACTCATCCTGAGGGGGCATCCACCTTCCCACCCTTTAAACCTTCTTCATAGAACGTCTACCTCTCTTGAAAAATTCCAAGGTGGGTGACATCTCCTGCAGACCCAACCTACTCACAATATCAACCTCTCCTCTATCTAGAGGAAAATTCACCACACATTTAACTTCCACCGTCTCTTGAATCATACCAATGATTCTATTCCACACTAGCTGAACTAAAAATTTGAACTCCCTAAAGATCCTCATATTCCTCTCCAGCAATATCTTCCATTGTATGAAAATGGGCCCAATATGCCAAACAGTCTGGAGAAAAGAGGACAAAATAGGAGGCCTGACCAAACTGCTCCAAAACTCCACTAAAGAATTTGCATGAACACAGGGATGCTTCCACACTCCCCACCAGTAATGCCAAATTAACAAAGAGAGAAAGGGTATCTAAAGAGTAGGTGTGAGGAATTCTCCTCCCCATTACCACACAAAACATAGATGGAAGGCCCGAGGAATCCTCGTTTGCGAATATTCTCCCAAGTTAGACATCCAGTCAAAGCCAAAGTCCAAGCGAAATAGTTACACTTCGGCCAAGAAAAATTATTGCACACATGTTTCCACCAAAGCACCTCCCCCCCCTCCAGTCTTTGGGACAACAACTCTTGGTACCCACTATCCATAGTGAAAATGACCTTAGGATTTGAGGACCAAGCAAGTCTATCCCTACCATTAAGGGAGCTACAATGTCTACTTGGAAAAATGCCATACAACTCAACACACTCTTCATCCATACCAACAATCGACCATTCATTAGGAGCGTTCCACCACTCCAACTCCAAATGCCCACACCTATAAACAACCTTAAATTCACTCACCCTAGACCATCCCCCCTCTAGGAACCTCTAGCAAAGTTCCCAAGGTTGGGAAATTGATCAAGGATGGGGGGATATCCATCCCAAGAGTTGAACCAGAAAATCACCTCTTCCCCCCTCTTACATATCTATAAAAGTACTTCCTTTATAAGAGAAGCCCCTTTCTTGAGAGTACTCCAAATCGATGAACCTTTTCCCTCAAGCGGATATCTTGGGATTTCCTCCTCTAGGATCCTTTGCATGTATTTGCAGGCCAAAATCCTAACCCACCCTCAATCCTATTCAACACACAACTCAGTATGATCTCCATTGATTAGAATAAAGGAGGTAGATGTAACACAACTCATTACCCATTGATTCCATTCATCAGCAAAGCCAAAGGCCCTAAGGATCTTCTGGAGAAAGAACCAACAAACTCTATCATACACCTTAGCCATATCCAGCTTAATAAACATAGCTTTTTCCTTGGAAGCCACCATAGAATGAATGGTCTCAGTAGAAATGAAAGACACATTCAAAGCATGAAGCATCTTCTTATTCCTTTGAGACTATTGGACCACCTCCAATAACTCCAATTTGATAATATCCCAGAAATCTTGAAAGAACTCAACCAAAAACCCATTCAGACCAGGGGCTTTTCCTTTCCTCATGTGAAAAACAATCCTCTCATGTTCTTCTAGCAAAATAGGACCCAGAAGCTACTTTTTCATCTCCCTAGTAACTAGTGAAGGAATACAAACAAGAACCTGATTCTCCTCTTCCGATTCCCCCTGATTATCCTCGCTAAAGAGGGACCGAAAAATACTATAAAGAATCCCTAGAGATCTCCTGCAAGGATAAACACTGCTCACCTCTATCATTGACCAGAACAAGAATAGAATTGCCATGTCTTCTTGCTTTCACTGAATTGAAGAAGAATGCAGTATTCTTGTCCCCCGCTTGAAGCCAATCAATATGAGCTCTTTGTTTCCAATAGATTTCCTCCCTAAGCTCCCATTTCTCTAAAGCCTTGACTGCCCTGTCTTCCTCCCTAAGAAAGGCTTCAAACAAAGTATGCTCTCTTATTTCCCTGGTAATGTCATTCAACACTATTTGAGCAACTTTATTAGCATGAACAATATTCCCAAAACATTGGCAGTTCCACTATTTAAGCTGAACCTTAATAAATTGCAGCTACTTGGCAAAAGTGTACATAGTAGTGCCAAAGGCTGGCCTCCCTTTCCTCCACCACTCCACAACATGATCCTACAAAGAAGGATCCTGCAACCACATAAGCTGGAATTTGAATTAAGGAGTGCAAGCGACCTGAGTAAAGAAGACACCAACTTTATGGGCCAGTGGTCTGACCCTCTCCAGTCAAGAATCTCTGAATATGTGGACCACCCCCCACCAACCCCAAAACTAGAAACCAGAAAGCAATCCAACCTCTCCACAATCCAATACTCCTCCACCCTCCTATTGTTCCAAGTGAACAGACTATTATCGGGCTTAATATCAACAAGATGCAATGAAGATATACTATCCCTGAGAAGGAAAGAAGAAGGTTCCAAATGCATAACACCAACCTTCTTCTCACACAACTCTAAAATGGCATTGAAATCTCCCGCCATAATCTAGGGATAAAAAGGGAACAACCCTAGCATAAAAGAAATGTGAGACCATAAATTATGCTTACACTGAAGATCAGTGGGGGCATAAATGTTAGTAAACAAGATATATTCCATAGTCCCAAGACTAGAGGCAACCCCAGACAAAGAAGATCTAGAAGAAACCCACCAAATAGGATGAATCCTGAAGGGGTTCGAAAGGTAGGCCACCCCTCCAGAGGAGCCAATTGCCCCAATACACTGACACTTGCCTCACCCCCAAAGATTTGACACCACACCCATCATACTTTCCATAGAGAGTTTAGTTTCCTGCAAGAACACGACATCAGGTGAATGACTCCTAATCAACTCTCGAACAACTTTTTGTCTAGGGCCACTGTTCAAGCCCCTCACATTCCATGATAGCACAATCATTTCAGGGGATTGGAAAAGTGAGTATCCAAAGTGTTTACTAACCCTAACTCAACCAAATTCTCCCCCATCAATTTCATCTTATCCAAATCCTTCTATCTGTCAACCTTCGAATTCTTCTTCGAAGCTCCTTTCTTAATGTCTTTTTGATGAAGACCTAGGTGTACAGAGGTCTTATTTCTTTTGACCCCAGTAGGTTTTAATTTTTTAGCTATAAGAGAACCCTCCCCCTAGCGTATTTCACTTCCACACCAGAAGTGGGTCCCAACTGGGCCAATATTGACTGATCCATCTCCATTTGTTGCCTTCCAACCACTTGCAGAGCCTGGGTAGAGTCCTAGATCACACTTTCCAGAACCAATCCTGATGCACCTTGATCCAAAGGGATTAACCCCGTATTCACTTCCTATTGGCTAAGGTCATCCAAGGCTTCAAATTTATTAAAGGTATCCTCCTCCTATCTCTCCTGCAAGGAACTCTTTTGTTCTCGATTCCTGTTCTTTGTCTTAATTGAGACAAAACCATCACCACCCACTACCTCATCCAACATGGCAGCTTTTCCTTTATCGACTCCATCTAGGTTATGAATCGGTTGTGGAGGTTGGTGCATGATTGGTTTATACCTAGGACACTTGCATTGTAAATGACCATACTCATAATATAGATGACATAGAAATGGTAAAGTCTTATAATCCAACTATTGAACCCAAGAATAAGAGCCCGCACACATATCTATAGCATCTGGTAAAAGTTTACTAAGATCAATTTCAACACAGATATGAGCGAAAATCATTACCTTTCTCCCAAGGGTTTGCGTTGAAGATCCCAATGGCTTCCCAAGTAGTAAAGCGAGCATCTGAAACACATCCTCCCGATAGTATTCCATCAAAAAACGCGGTAAATGGACCCACACTGGAACCCTATTCGGGAGCTCCTCTAAAGGGTTAAACTTTGCATGCCAAGGTTTGATGAACAACCCCACCTGGTTGTAAAAATACGGGTCTCTGTCAAAAACCCTATTGTGATCCTCCATGTAGTTGAAAGTAATCATGAAGTAGTTGTTTGCTAGCAGCATAATCTCCATTTCCCCTTCCAGTGCCCAAGTCCTTTGCGCCCATTTTTCCAAAAATTGCAGAGAAACCCTCATCCCCCCAAAATTGCAATATAGCAAGTGTTTTGAAAAGTAATCAAGATCTTTAGCTATCATCTCCACAGGAATAACCAACGTTGACCTCTCACTGCAACTCTTCAGACAACCATTAATCTTCGTAATCCGAGAGCCACCAACACTACCAGACCTTGAATTTGAGGCAAAAAGATTATTATCAAGAGTCTTAATACTTTGGGATGGATATTTTGAACCCACTGTAGCACGAAATCCATGACGGGAGGTTCCTTTGAGGTCTCTCCACCAATACTCGATATTAGACCTCACAAAAAAGCCACACCCCAAAGGGAACAAGCAAGGAATCACGACAACCAAAATCCACCCCTCCCAAGCACCACTGAAAGGTAGAGTCGACCACAACCCCCTTTCACACTGGCTATCCACAGGCCCACAAGGAACCCTGAGCCCCATTCGCGCATAGCACAACCCCCCCTCCCACAAACCATCGCTCAACCACCAGCACCCGCCACCCCTAACACAACACCTCCCCTCCCTGCAGTAACCTCCACTTTCCTCCCCCCCGATGCAACAACAGGCAACGACTGCCCATGAGTTAGGGCATGGATGCCCTAGCTCGAAACCCTGCAGACTCCCTCGCGCACGACGCCATCATTCCCCATTTCATGGATATCTAGATAATATCTAGATAAAATATTTTATTCATCAGAGTTTAAGATTTCATGTGGTAAAATAATTTAATTTAATTTAGATGTTAAAATAATTTAATTTAACTTAGATAAGTATATACACATCATTTGTTTTTCATTTAGTAAACATATAAGAACTTGGAAGTGTTGTATCTTTCAATGGCAAACTCCCGTTATTTTCAAACCCAAATATTAAATACAAAAAAATATGGTAAGTGGTTACATGTTTGAAATCAAATTTATTAATTGTCCTTAGTGTGGGGCAACTCAAATGGTGGTCAAAATAGTTTTAGTAGATCACTCACAATTGAAATTAAATTAGAAAATTCTATTTTATGGAACATCACATTATTTTTTAAGCAAATAGACACTTCATTATTGATCTCTCTGCATTCTTTACACATATATTTTCAAAATATAGGTATATTAGTTTAAAAATAAACCAAAAGTGATATTCTTCATGCTAAGTAGTAAAAATACTTAAATCAAAATTATAACGTTCAACTACTTTTCTTCTTATTTTACTAGAAGATTCTATCTAAGAAATTGTAATTTAGAAATGTTTTATGAATTGTTTTTATTGTTTATTTAAATAAACTATTTTATAAATAATATTGTAAATTTTTCTAATTATTTAATCTCCCTTTCTAAACTATTTTTTTATAAAACTATTATTTGCATTTTGGAATGTTTTTTAGATCTTTAATTATTTTTATTCAAAACACATTTTGTAAAATTTGGTACTATAATTGCACAATCTATTTTACAAAATTGCCAAATAATGTTTTTAATTATTTAATCTGCATTTCCAAACTATTTTGTCATTAAAATATTGTATGTATTTTGAGATGGTTTTTTAAAATGTTTGATTATTTTAAATCAAAATACATGTTGTAAAATTTGGTAGTAAAACATAGCGTTATATTTGGAAAAGGAATAAAACTAAAAATGGAGTAAATAAAATTGAAACACAGACAATAAATAAAATTTCTATTCCCAGCCATTATTAAATGAAAACAGTGTAACGCCTAAGAGAGAAACTGATGTGTATCAGCTATAAAGAGGAATTTGAACCTATGCTACTCTAAAATCTAAAGAGACTTCATCCACTCATTTTTTGCAGACAGAGGAAGCTTATATACTTCACGAAATCACAAAGTATGTGAAATTTTTATAGCTGTACGTGAAAATTTAGTCCATAATGTTAGTGATTGCTAAAACAGCATCAAGCGATTAAAAACTGTTCATTCCTGAAGTGGATCTAACTTCTATTTCTATGACACCCTAAACCTAGGCCATCGTTGAGCATTTCTAGGACCTGCCTCCCCTATAGATTGCCCCTTAGTTCTGTGACGACCTTTAGTTCTGTGAGTTGCTAATCTTCTGTCTCCCCTATAAATTGCCCCTGTCAAGTGGGATCCTATTTGCCTTTGTGCCAAAAAGGGTCATATTAAAAAAAAATTTGCGATTGATTTCACAAAATGTCCTGTCTATTGTGTCATATATATATATACATATATGTTTATATATTTATGTATATATGTATATATTTGTGTATATATATGAATAGATATATATATGTATGTATATATATATGTATATCTATATGTGTATGCATATACATATGCATATGTATAGGTATATGCATATACATATGTATAAGAATATATATATATATATATATATATATATATATATATATATATATATATATATATATATATATATATATATATATATATATATATATATATATATATATATATTTGTATATGTATGTATACATATGTATAAATGTGTATGTATATGCATATATATATATATACATACGTATAGTAGATGATTAGAACATGTTGAGCATAATGGGATCAGTTTAGTTAAGATAATCATACAAATTATTGAATGTATCAAAATTGCAGGAAAAAAGAATTGTGTGAAGGCTTTAAGGAGCTTAATCAATATTGAAAAAATATTATATTCAAATATTGTAATATATTCATAATATTTTCATATTTAAAAATCTAACAATACAATACTATATAATTATAGTTTAATATATTTTTATTGTCTTTCATGTTGAGGCACAATTGCTAGTAGCATATATATAATAGATATATTATATGTATTATTATATATATTTTTAATTTTTTTGAGGGGACAATTAAATTGTTTGTGTGCTTGAAGGTTATAAAGCTTTCCTCCAATGTAAACGATTTTTAATGTTTCAATTACATATTGCTTTTTCTAGTATGTTGCCTTATTGATAAAACAAGTGTGAATTATTTTGACATGACTATCAAGAAGATGCACCACTTTTTTTTTAAATGGATATCTAACTAATTTTTTTTAAATATAGAGAAACTAGTTAATATTTGTGTGCTTTAAGCTTTTTGGAAGGTTATGAAGCTTTCTTCTAATATAAAAATATTTTTAAAGGTTCAATTACACATTTCTTTTTCTAGTATGTTGTGCTAATGGTGAAACAAGTGTGAATTGTTTTGACATGACTATCTAGAAGATGCACAACTTTTTTCAAAAAAATGGATATCTAGCTAATCTTTTTAAAATATAAACATACTAGTTAATATATCAGCATCTATTAAAATAATTTTATTTAAAAAAAAAAGAAGAGAGTGAATTTTATTTAATTGTTTATTTAGGTATGTTGTCTTCGAAGACAATTTAATGGACTTCTAAGATCCTATCTGTTTAACGAAATTGCAAAGTTATGCCCTGCCTCTTTGATTAAATCAACAGTTATGACTCTGCAGCTACCAGCTACCAGCTACCATCTATTTATAGCAAGATAGCAATGAAAATAGCATGTTAATTAGCAAGTGTCAAAAAGTTCGTAGCAAAGCTGGAGTTATGTTTGTAGGAGGATTCTTTTGGAATTTATAGCAAACTTATCGTTATATTTAGACAGTGTAACGTCTAAGACAGAAATTGATTCATACCAGCTATAAAGATGAATTTGAACCTATGCCACTCCAAAGAGGCTTCATTCATTCATTTTTTGCAGACATAGAAAGCTTCTATTCTTGACGAGATCACAAAGTATGTGAAAGATTTAGTCCATAACTTTTTCTTAAAGCATATTTAATAATCGTTTGTTTGTTCATCAGGGAGGAGGAAAAGCTCATTGGTAGAAGATTAGTGTTCCTAGGATTCTTGTTCACAGGTAATTCTAAACGCCTACAATGAGTGTTCCTTAAAAAAATTAATATCATCTCAAATATAATCATTGTCTACTTGAATGTTGTCTTTAAATTGGCTGTGAAATTTAATCGTTCTTTTTTTTATGACTACAAAACTTATCATTTTTATGATATTTTGTAACTGTTATTTTAGAGATCTACAATAGATTTGATAGCCATTACAATTCCTTTCTTCTGAATCAAATTCATGTATTTTTTTTAATAGCAAATATGTTTTTTGATGGTTAGTATCAGATATGAATAGGGTTTAATTTTGAAAATTTGAGGTCCTTTGACAAGAACCATTACTTCTTCAGGAGTGAGTATCATAACATAGCAGATTACAACAAAAAGAGTTAAAAATGGATACAGAAAAAAATCCAGAAGAAAATGATCTGCGGGAAATTAGAGACGAAAGCAAAGAAAATAAAGATGAAAAAGACGAAAAGGAACCTTCCATACGTGAATATCGTCAACGGTTACATCTAATGGAAGCCAAAATAGATAAGTCTAATGCAAAAAACAAGTTATTGAATAAAAGAATCTCCAAACTAGAGGAGGAGCTCGAGATGGCCGTAGAACGAGCAAACTCCAGCGAACAAAAACATAAGAAAACAAGAAACAAGCTTCACAAGGCTAAAGAACGAGAAAGTTCTATGAAACAAAATCTCGAGCAAAGAAGAAACAGAATGAAGGAGATGATTGAGATGTGCACAAGATTGAATGCTACACTGAATGAAGAATGTAATCAAATACGCAGTGAACGGGAAGCACTTACAGGAAGCACTTCAAGACCACCTAAAAAGAAATAAGAAATCATGTGTCACAAACACTGGGAGGAGGAGATTCGAAAGGTAAATTACTCATCCTAATAATTATCTAAGCAAAACAATTATTTATGATATGAACTTAATTTCTATTAGTTATTGTTCATGTTGTGATTTAAATCGACGTTTGAAAGAAGTTGATTTGTGTTAATTGTTGAGGTTTTCATCGTAAGTTTTTAAAACTCACTTTTCAAAGCAGAATATAGTATAGAATCTATTTTAGGATGACTACAAGATTTATCATTTTTATTATCTTTTTTATTTTAAATACTTTGTTCTTTTATTTTCATCTTCTTAAATTATGTTTTAATAATATATTTAGAGTGAGTTTTTTTATTGTTCATATTTTCTTGTATATCTATCACATTTTTAATTTATGAACTAAAATTGCTAAAAGCAGAGCTTGAAGAAGTTTTGAGCAGAGAAGAAATATATTGGAGACAGAAATTGAGGGAGATCTGGCTTTCAGTTGGTGATAGAAATACAATTTTACAGAACAAGAGGATATTGCTTCAAAGGCAGTTAGGTTTTTTAAGTCACTATTATCTTCGGAGCATGGAGATCTTCATAATAACATTTCTTCTAATATCCCTGCTTTGGTATCTTAAGAATGTTGTTTTTGCAATGAACACTGATAAGGCTCCAGGACTGGATGGTTTTACTCTATTTTTTCAGAAATGCTGGGATTTGGTGGGAAATGATGTTTTATTGGCCCTTGAGGAAGCTAGAAGGAATAGGTTTGTTTTGAAAGAGCTCAATACTACAATGATTGTAATTATTCCTAAAAAAGAGGTTACCAAGACATTTGTTGATTTTCACCCTATTGCTTTATGTAACACTTTGTACAAGATTTTTACCAAGGCTATTTCTTTAAGGCTAGCTACAATTCTGCCTAGGATCATTTCTTTAGAACAAGGTGGTTTTGCTCCAGGAAGGGAGATGGCAGAGGGAGCTATAGTGGCGCATGAGTTTTTGCATTCTATTTCTACTTAGAGAATCCCGACCATGATCCTCAAATTAGATATGATGAAGGAATATGATAGAGTAGAATGGGGGGCTTTGTGTGTTGTTTTACTTAAATTAGGCTTTTCTAAGGCATAGGTCAAATGGATTCGTGCTTGTATTTCTTCTGCAAGGTTCTCGGTTCTAATTAATGGCTCCCCTTGTGGTTTTTTCTCCTCTTCTAGGGGTTTGAGGCAGGGGGATCCCTTGTCTCTGTTCTTGTTCATTCTTCTAGCTGAAACATTCAGTTGGGCTATAAGAGCCGCTAAGATGAGAGGGCTTTGGAAGGGAATTAGGATTCAGAATGTTCCACAAAGCATTTCCATTGCTTGTTTGTAGATGATACCTTGTTATTTGGTCAGGCTTCTTTGGGTGAGGCAAGAGTGATAAAGGAGATAATGCAGAATTATGTATCCTTTTCTAGTCAGAGAGTAAATGTTGGTAAGTCAAAGATTTTTTTCCTTCATGCTTCACAATTGGTTCAGGATAGATTGAAGATTTTTTTGGGATTTGCATCTAGAAATCTTCCTTGTTCTTATCTTGGTATACCTTTCTTCATTAAGCAGGATAAAGTTGAGTTTTGGGATAAGATTATTTCAGTTATCTCTAGAAGGATCCTATCCTGGAATCATAGATGGTTATCTTTGGTTGGTAAGATTGTTCTTATTAAGTCTGTCCTAAATGTTGTTCCTATTTATCTCATGTCTGTTTTGCAGTCTCCAAAAGTGGCCATTGTTAGTTTGCATGATACTCTTAGGTCCTACCTTTGGAGTAATAATAAAGATGGTAAGAAGAAACTCCCTCTAGTAGCATGGGATAAAGTTTATTTGCTTAAAACCTTTGGGGGCACAAGTATTAGGAGTTTGGAAAACGGTCTCTCATACATATAATCTTGGGTATCTTCGCTCGTGCGTTCTCCTTGTTTGGTCATTCACTAATGATTACAGTGATGTGTTAGTTTGCTTTATTTCTGGGTTTTCAGTGAGAATTGTGGTTTCGTGGCATGCTTGTTTCCACATTGTATTGGGCAATTTCACGTTGCCAGCCTATTGCTTGATCTTCTATCATCAAATTTTGGGGATGTGCCTTGCACACTTGTGGAGGTTTCTATGGTTTTTTATAATGCTCCTTTGTGTGAATGGTATAAATGGAAGTTCTGTGGTTGGTTTTTATTGTCTCTCTCTTTTTTGTCACTACGTATTATATGTCAAGATGTTCTGTGTCATCCGAGAGCTTTTGGTTCGGGTTGGGGGATGTCCTTCAGATCCTGGAATCTATAGATCAATTGGTATCTGAGTTGTCTCCTCCTTTTGTTGCTTTTTTCTTGGATTGTTCTGTGGTCTTCTCTGTGGATTGGATTTATTTTGGCTGCACGAGGACTTCAGCATCCTCTCTTTCTCCTCATTTGGGTTCTGTTATGCTTGATCACAATGTTTATTTTGACAGGGTCTCTGATTATAGTTTCCTTTCTGCTATGTGGTATCATTCTAACCAATGGTTTGGAGAATTGTGTTTCATAGACAGGGATGGTTCAGACTGGTGGTTTTTTGGCAGCAATGGCTATGCATCCTCCTGAGATCATACTTTAATCTTCCTCCTATATGCTTCCACTGGCGGCTTCCTTTATATCTAATGCGGCTTATGTAATTGGGGTGGATTTTTTGATGTAGTATGCCAATGGGTATTTTGTATTGGGTAGAATAGGTTTGTGTTACTTAAGCAATACTGAAGGGTTTTCTTGTTCTTTCCCTTCAGTACTTTTTGAACTAGACACTGTAAAAAAACTTTTAAAAGTTAATATAATTCAGTGGTTCTATCCACTTTTATTTTTAAAAAAAAAAAAAAAATGTTAAATAGAAATTTATAATTTAATATCTCTCAGTATATTTTATAGAAATTTTTTATAAAATAGATATGCTAATCCAGATTTGTGAATATTCTAATGTAGAAGATTAGGATAACGAGAATTAAAATGGATATAGAAAACTCTCCAGACCCACTTGAAATGCGGGAAGAGGAATTGAACGAAGAAAATGAAGATGAAAAATACTACTTAAGTCTAAAAGAAGAAAATCGAAGGGTACAATTAGCTTTCGATTCTC
The DNA here is from genome assembly GCF_030272615.1 of Cryptomeria japonica. Lineage (NCBI taxonomy): Eukaryota > Viridiplantae > Streptophyta > Pinopsida > Cupressales > Cupressaceae > Cryptomeria > Cryptomeria japonica. The sequence goes on along the minus strand of NC_081409.1, from coordinate 708,472,000 downwards.
TCAACAGTTCCATTTGATGGAAGTTGAATTAGATAAGGTTGATGCAGACAAAAATTTATTGAAGAAAAGGAACAAAAAAACTAGTGATGGAGCTCGAGAAGGCCGAGAAAATTTCTTCAAACAAAAATTTGAGGAAACAAGAAACAATCTCCAGATGGATAAAAAACAAGGAACAAAGAGGAAATATGATGAACCCAATGTGTACAACATTGGATCCTACACCAAAGGAAGAATGTTATCAAATATGCAAAGAACAAGCAACACTCCACAACTCTAACTAATAAATTATGTATCCCCAAACGAATGTTGGGGAGGAGGAGATTTGAAAGGTAGATTACTTATCTATCTGACCAAAAGAATTATTTGAGATAAGAACTTAATATCTATTAATTGTTGTTCATGTTTTGATCATTTAAATTCACATTTTTAAGAACTTAATTTTGTTAATTGTTGATGTTTTGATTATAAGTCTGTGAAGCTCACTTTTGTAACCTTAAGCATTGAAACCCATCTCCACAGTAGAAATGTTTCAATGCACTAACATCGTCCTTCTTGTTGTACAGGTTGGCAGATATCTCATTGCATTTATTTTTAATTTTGGAAACCCTAAGCTTTACTCAAATATCAAATCTTTCAATTATGGAAACCTGAAGCTTTACTCGTGGTGTTATAAGTGGGTCATCAGGACTTTGGACGATACAATTTTGACCTACCTAGGAAAAAAGTCGCAATATTTTACCTATTATAATAACTGACATACACATGCTATATTTGGAATTCTAAATTTTGACGCTATTGATGAGCACCATCCAGGTCTGGAATTTGACGGTCATCCCTATCTCTCATATGAATTTTTTATGACGGTTTAGTCATTTCAATGTCTTTCATTTGACGTTTAAGAAAAATATTAACTGTCAAAAAATATTAAAGTATAAGATTGATAAATAATAAGAAAATAATGATAAATTAGTAATATATGCAAAAATCTTAAATTTACTAAATAAGTTTCTAAATTAATACACTAATATTTATTATATATTAACATTAAATGATAATCAATTAATAATTACTAATTTAGTAATAATAAACATTTAAATTTTAAAATTATATATATTATGACAAGTTTCTATAACAATTTTATTAAATTTATTTAAAAAATTAAATTCTATGACAAGTTTCTAAATTCATATGAAAAAATAGAACTATTCTAAAAAATCATATTAAAATATTATAAAATTAGAAACAACTACATCCTTCCACATTCTAAATCTATCCATTTCAAAATATTCTAACCTACTATATTTTTTTACGGTTTATTTATAATTTGAAGTGTCATCTATACGATTTTAGAAAAAAATAGCATGTCAATGCATACATTCTACTAATTTTTTAACCTGTCAAATACGGTTCAAAAGTGAAAAAACGATCAAATTCCAGGCCTGGCAGATCATTCGATTTTTTGATATGTAGTTTGCTTTAATTTTCAGCTTTGGAAAATGCAAATTATTGGAACTTTTGCTACCATATTTAGTAAATAAGTTCTTCTTCCAATATATGCCAAGGTTTGAACAGAGTAGGCAATGACAATATTGATTTGGGCTCTATTTTTTTAAGTATCAAAAGCATTCCAATGCATATTTGTGGGATGAAGAAAATTGCAGTGCCAAAAAGACAATTGTCATGGAGCTTGATTTTCTTGAACTAGTTACAACGAATTTGAGCAACAGTGCAGGTACATGACAAAGGTTGCTTGAAACATTTAGTTTTAAAGTTTGAAATTGGTGAAAATGAATCATTTAGTTTCACACTTTTCCATTCTGTATCTAAATGGCTACAGTTGTTAGTGTTGATTAGCAGTATAACTTTCATCACAATTGATCTTAGCTCAAGGCTTCATTTTGCTCCATTTGCTGGCCTTTCGCTGTTGTACAAATGAAAGGGTGCATTGGATGTTTCACTCAGTCATTGATAGCTCACTGATTGCACCGATTACTTTTTTAATTGTAGATGCCTCTTCTAAACAATAGGGCTTTTATTAATTTCTCCTTAAGGATTCCAAAAAGTCTTGTAATTTTTAGCTCTTTTTACCATAGCAGCCAGTATGAATTATGTTCCTCTCTTCAGCTTAGGGTATTGCTTCACCTTGCTTTGGTTTCGCGGGATTAAACCTCTCTGACATTCTTCCTTTCTCTAAGTTCTATGTACATAATTTTGCCTTTCTTGTTGACTTTGAACCTATTGCTCACAAAATTTGGTTTTGCCAATAATTTTTGCTAGGGTATTTGTCTCTATCACTCGTCTGATTGTATATGGGTCAGTTAAGTCATGATCCAGATCAGATTCAGTCTTTTGTCCTTATTGTATGCTGGGGTGTACTTGAGGAGGTTTGCACTCTCCCATATGAATGTGAAAGATTATAATAATTTAATAACACTCACAAAATATAAAACATCAATTGAAAAGAAGACTAAATATTACTGAAATGAAAAACTTAATTAATAATTACAATAACTATGATTACATTTATAGACTCCTCAAGTCTATCAAAAAATAAAAGTAACTAAAAAACTAATAGCAATTTTGTCAATGCATAGACAACAGTTTCTAGAGACAATAACCACTATTTAGACAACAATTTCTAAAGACAAAAAAACTACCAAAAACTAGACTAATGCGCATCTTAGCAGTTTCCAAACTGCTATTTTATTAACAAAGTAGAAAATATATTCTTAGTAATTTCCATCAACCTTTGATCTCCATGGCATCATTCTAATCTTGAGTTTGATCTCCACCATCAAACTTGTCTTCAATCTCCCTCTGAATGATCAATGGAGGTGAGTCCCAACTGATGTCTAAAAGAAGTAAAACTAAACGTAGGAAGAACTTTGGTGAAGATTTCAGCTACTTGCTCACATGAAGGACAAAATTGTAACTCCATTTGTCCATTTTGAACCAAGTCACGAATGTAATGATGTCGGATCTCTATGTGCTTCATTCTAGCATGAAACACAAGATTTTTTGTCATGGAAATAGTGCTATTGTTATCACAGTAGATGTTGGTTGGATGTCATTGAACCAAATGTAAATCTTCCAATATCCGCCTAATCCAAACTACTTGAGAACTTGCTGAGGTGGCTGCAATGTATTCTGCTTCCGTTGAAGAAACAACCACATTTGTTTGTTTCTTACTACTCGTTCTGCTTCTGTCAAAGAAACAACCACATTTGTTCGTTTCTTACTACTCCGAGAGACAACTCCAGAACCAAGTGAAAAAACATACCCAGATGTAGATTTTCTATCATCCACTGAACCAGCCCAATCAGAATCTGTGTAACCAACTAACTCAAACTTTTCAATGGGATAATAATGAATTCCAAAATTTTGTGTACCTTTCACATACCCCATGATTCTTTTAGTAGCTTGCCCATGAGACTCATGTGAGTCTTGCATGAATCGAGAGATGAGGCTTACAACATACCATAATATTGGCTCTACTAGTTGTGAGATATATGAGGCTGCCAATAATAATAACACAGATCGTTAACACACATGAATCTTTATTCATTCAGATTGAATACACAAAAATTCTCTTGATCACATTATCAAGGATCAACTGATCGAAAGATCAAAGACAAATAAAGCATTACAATTGCCTCAATAAATAAAGGTTTTGGATTCATCAAAAGATGGTTCAAAATAGAAATAGCCATATACATACCCAAATAAAACTCCAATTAGAAAATTATATTTTTAGAATTTCTATATGAACTTTGCAAAACTGCAGCTCTTCTTGCAACGCGGAAGAAATTACTATTCCAATGGAATGGCAAGTAAAATCTGGCTGGCTTATATGAAAAAAATCGAATCACAGGCCAAAACTTGTAGAATCCGTGGTTCAAACTTCTGAAGTTCTGATATTTCCAAGTGCCTTCCACATCGTTGGGACTGCAATAATGTATAGATTGAAAGGAAAAGTTTACTCTCTCTCTTTTTGCACATCTTTTCTGAGGTGAGATTTCCGTGTGCCACTATCCTTGATCTATTTTACTTGGGTGGGTGCGTATGGATTGAAATTCTGAAAAAAGTAATTATATTATTTAGGAGTTTCTATAAGATTTATGTGTATAGAGAGCTTTTCAAAACTCATAGGAGTATTATAGAAGCATGGTCTTATAGATTTATATTCATGAGAAATTTTAAAACTTTCAAAGTTCAAAAAAAATCTTAAATAAAATATTGATTCTATGATTTCTTTTAACAATTAATATTAATTTTATTTTTAAATGTTAAAAAAATGTAGGTGTATAACATATGACAAAAAAAACTCCATATAATTAAGGAGCAAATTTTTAACTCTTCTATAAATATATTTTCTATAAATTGAGAACTAAAAAGGGCTCCTATTTTAACAAGAAATATTCAAATTTTTCTTCTATTAAATATATTTTAATCTCATGAGACCTCTTGTTCCATAAAAATAAATCTTGGAGTCCCCTCCATTGGACAAAAAATGAACAAATGTACTAATACAAATATTTTCTCATAATTTCAAGAAAGAAATATCCAACCAAGTATTTAGAATCTGCCATACAAAGGAATAAATAAGCACACCATGAAGAAAAGTCTTCTAAAAGCATCACACTCAATGTATTATTTTCCAATGAAATGATTACAATACACTTACAAAGTCTAAGTGAAGACTTCAAAAACATCAAACTTCTCCAATGCATTTTTCATGTGTCTAAGCATAATGGATAACCATGCAACCACACATCCAATGTCATGTTTCACATATGTTCTTACAAGAGAGCTCAATACAATTGACAACTAACCTCAAAGATTATGATAGGCAAGCTCAAAAATTAATTGTGTGTTTGCTTTTATAAAAATAAGCTTGCACAAAA